>NC_136499.1:74127408-74319908 GCF_053919585.1 Euprymna scolopes | reverse complement strand
ATATATATATATATATATATATATATATATATATATATTTATATATATAATTTTTTTTTCTCTCACTGGTTTTCCAACTGAAACCAATTTCCCTCTTTCCTCATTCGATTCTTAGCTTTTAATTTATCATTCTGACGTTTCCTCTTAGAGGGTCAGACGATAAGGCCTTAAGGAAATTTTAACAATTCCACCTGCCCGTTTTTTTGTTTCTTTGATCTTTTTGGTTTAAATTAAATTATGTTTCCTCTGAAATTTCTCCTTCCATTTTGCTGTACGAAGAATTTACTTATATATATATATATATATATATATATATATATATATATATATATATATATATATATATATATACTAGCAGTAGTACCAGTCGTTGACTGGGTTCAAAAACAGCCTACAGAAAATGGACTGTGATTGATGAAAGTATGATAGGTTATGAAAAGGAGGGGGTTGTTAAAATTTTACCCTAAGCAAAATATGATGAAATAAAGATAATTTTCGCGAAAATATATTTTTATATCAACTTTGTTTCCATTCGTAGCCTAGAGTGACCAACAAAATGATGTTTCCTTACACAGAGAACATATTATATATATAATATAAATATACAAGAAATAAATGTTACCATATTCAATAAAAGTTACTTTTATGGTAGAAAAGTTCATTGGTTTGTATTTTTAAGTAGTTTGTAAAAAAAAAATTTTTAATTTAATTCACGAACCGGTTTAAAAAAATCAAAATGGCAGCGACTTTGAAATGAAGAGCCCCGTTTTCAATTTTAAGGAGGTGTACCTGAGCATTCTGTTTTAACAATTTAAGAGAGTTCCGTCAACGTAAGGAATATTTATAAACATATTTTAATGTTTTCCGTTATTTTGTGCTTGAGGAATATTCGATTATGGCATGTGTAGTTTATATAAAGATTAATTTAAGTAGTTATCACCTCAAATTTCGTTTTAATTTCGGTTCGCTGAAATTATTTCAAGTAAAGAGCATTAAAAACTATTTCAAAACAAAAAAAAACATGAACTGAACTTTTATTGACTATGGTAACATTTATTTCTTGTATATTTATTTTTTCGGGTAGTCGTTTGTTGGCTTTTCTGCTAAACATTCTTACTAAATAATATCGACGAAATATCGAAAAACAAAGAAATAAAAACAGTTTTGAAAAATAATGAAGCTTTACTTACTTTAGTAAAATAATCTGAAACAGCAAAATGGGATATTAAAAAAGCAAACACGTAATTACTTTAGTTTTTTAAAGCAAAGAATCGATATAAATATGAATAAGAAGAAAATGGCGCCCTTTTCAAGCAGAACAGCTTCGTTTCGGTTTTACAGTACTGAACAGTATAGTATTGCGCCGTCGGATTCAGGGTTGTACTATAAAGAAATTAAAGTAAAGAACACGCAGAATGAGTTGTAATCAACTGAAATCCTTCTAGTACACTGACAAAAAAAAGCTTGAAAAGATATATCAATAAACATAAAAAGATTATATAAATGTTTTTAAAAAGACACATAATCACGTGAGCAGGCTTTTTTTTCATTTTTTGACACGATAACAAGTAACGTTCTTATTTTTTATTATTTATCTATAACGTAATAGATGCACTGAGACTAAAGCTGCTTTCAGGAACGCCAGCAACCACTGTAAAAGAGTAATAAAAAATGCAATAGAGCTATATGCTCAGCCCGTTAAATCCAAAGTAGCTAATCAGTGGCTTGATTCCATCCAGTATTGGCAAATAACAAATAAAAGTCTGCATTCTATCCCAACCATTATCAATGGACCTGAGGTCATCTCGTCAGCATCAGACAATGCCAAACTATTTGCCAAGAAATTTGCAGCTAATTCTACCCTATGCGACGAAAGCCATCAACTCCCCATATTTCTTCCTATAACACAGAACACGCTAGCTAACATACAAATATCTGTGCATGAGGTCGCCAAGCTAATCAAGAACTTTGATTCCAGTAAAGCAACTGGCCCTGACGGCATCCCAATTATAGTGTTAAAAAAGCTTCAACCAGAACTTGCTCCCATACTTACGAAACTATTTCCAACACCCTGTAAAACCTCATCAGTATGCCCTGTATTTAAGAATTCGGGTGATAAGTCATCTCCCTCTCAATGCAGACCAATAAGTCTCCTGTGTGTCATGAGTAAATTGCTGGAATCCATATTAAATAGAGAAATAGTCAACCACCTCAGCAGAAATAACCTCCTTAGTGACATGCAATATGATTTCCATTCTGCAGATGTACTAACGGTTATATCTCATAGGATTAGTGAATCTCTTGACAAAGGCTTCCTTTCTAGGGCAATTGCTCTTGACATATCAAAGGCCTCTGACAAGGTATGGCATAAGGGTCTACTTCACATGATTTCCAGCTATAACTGGAAATGTTTTCTCTACCATTAAATCATTGCTCTCTGATAGGCTCATAAGAGTAGTGGTCGATGGACAAAAATCAGAGGCCTGCAGTATTAATGCTGGAGTCCCTCAGGGGTCCATCCTAGGCCCAACTCTCTTCCTGATCTACATCAATGATCTACCTAAACACATACTTAAATCATTCGTTGACATCTATGCTGATGACACGACCATCTATGGCAACACATCAAAGGCTGTAAATGAAAGTTCTCTCTGATTCTCTCTCCTTTGATCTCGAAGGCGTGGTTCAGTAGGGGAAGACGTGGCTGGTTACCTTTAATGCATCTAAACCCCAACTCCTAGCCTTACATCATCAACGCTCTGATCCCCATTTGGCATCAATTGAAATGGATGGCTCTCGTCTAGGAGAAGCCCCATGTTTTGACAAGCTTCTGGGTTTAACCTTTACTCCTGATCTGAAATGGAACATGTACATCAAGTCTGTTGCCAAGGTTGCTGGAAAAATGGTAGCATCCTTCTACCACTCCAGAAGATATCTCACTACTGATGCAATGCTCTATCTATATAAAAGCCAAGTACGTCCAAGGATGGAATACTGCTGCCATATCTGGGCAGAAGCTGCTAAAAACAGCCTATCCTGCCTTGACAGAGTACAAAATAGACTTGTGGCTTAGTGGGGGATGCCCTTTTCTCTTCCCTGCAACCTCTCTCCCACAGAAGAGACGTTGCGAGCTTATCTTTGTTTTATCGTTATTTCCATGGTAGGTGCTCGTCTGAGCTCCAATCTCTGGTCACCCCTCACCAATCTTTTACGAAAAACACTCGTCTAGCTGAAACCACTGTCAATAATTTTCCCCACGCTTTATCTGTGCCTAAATCAAAACGTAGATTCCATGAATAAATCTTCT
Source organism: Euprymna scolopes (assembly GCF_053919585.1). Classification (NCBI taxonomy): domain Eukaryota; kingdom Metazoa; phylum Mollusca; class Cephalopoda; order Sepiida; family Sepiolidae; genus Euprymna; species Euprymna scolopes. The sequence continues at coordinate 74,316,601 of NC_136499.1, read as the reverse complement.
TTCTTAGAACTGCACGCCTATGGAACTCTGTTCCGTCTGCCTGCTTCCCACCTGACTACAACCTGGATGTCTTCAAGTCCAATGTAAACAAATTTCTGATGAACCGCCCCCTTAAGTAGACACTTTTATTTAATCTCCACACTAACGTACTGTACATGCAATAACCCTTATCCCTGAGTGGCTTCCGGGCCTTGATAAGTGGTGACCACCTTGTAAAAAAAAATCTATTTTCGAAAGACTGCCACGTGCAAGTGGAGAAGGAAAAAAACAGAGTTATGCAAAATTTGTGTCGAGAATTGTCTAAAGTTTCAACTTTTTCTTTTGGCTTTCACTTTAATAAGACCGTGAATTTATGAGGTGAATTTATTCGACACAATATGATTCAACTCAAAAAAATAAATCAAAGCTAACGTGAATTAAGATTAAAGTTAAGGTGTTATTGTGGACACTCACCCCTTTTAAAAAACCTTGTTAAACTTTGTGACATCTTTCATTCTATGGAGGTCAGGCGCGAACGAACACCCAATAATTTTATCATACCATATTTCTTCAAACTGAAACGTAATTATCAAAGTATACTTACGCAAATAGATATGAAAAGTTTTTGTTAAAGTTTGTGCCATATTTTCATGGAGTACAGGTGCGAACGCAGATCCCACAATTTTATTATACCATCCCTATTTTAGTTGAAACATATTTATCAAAGTATTCTTATGTACATCTATATCAAAAACCCTTGTAAACGTTTTTTTTTTTTTTTTTAATTTTTATTTCCATACTTTATGGGCCAGGCGTGAACGCAAACCCCACAATTTTTATGAACCACCATTCTGCCAGATCAAACATACCCATTCCTGATCCTCGATCCATCTTCTATCATTATATGTAATCAGTTTTTTAAAATAGTCAACCATATAGGAGCCTATTCGTGACCACACACACACACACACACACACACACACACACACACATACACACGTTCAGCTTTATATATATATATATATATATATATATATATATATATATATATATATATATATATATATATATATATATGCCTTCAATTAAAATATAGGATGTCACATATCATGCTTAATATCTTTGTATTATTCAAGTAAAACAAGAATCCACATAGGATCCGTATTGATTTTTGTGTGGATTATAAACATGATTGATATAATCGATTATCAGACCGTTATATATTTATATTTTGTCTGCAATTCTTTATTATATATGTAAGAAAATACTTAAGAGGAAAATATTTAAATTACATTTTTTTTTAAATCTAAATAATAAATTGAAGCCGCCTGCCTCATTTAAAACCAAGTTCGATTTCAAATTCTCTCGATTGAAATAATTATTAAAAGTTACCTTTTCAACTGGCAACGTCCCCACGTGAGAATATTTTATAGAATACTTTAAAACATCGTTTAAAATTGTAAAAATTAAGTGTTTTTTTTTTTCACAGGCAAACAGTGATTGTTTCTGATCTTAAATTAAAAATTCAATGATTTTTGTGAACAAAGTTTGACATTTTTAATCACGTGATATGTTATATCTATATATTTTATTTTTAAACAAATTTTCTCAGTATTGATTCATAATAGCGATATTAATGCAGTATATGAGTATGTCAGTTGCCATAGCTCCTACCGCTAGATCATATGAAGGAAAAGTTTCGAAAATTTGAGGAAAAATATATTTTACTTAAATTTGCTTGAGATAGTAAGTAATTATGATAAATGTCATGTTTCTTAATTTTTGAGATGAGGATTGAAAATTTGGTTATTCGGACTACTATTCTCATCCTTTATGTAATGTTCACAAAATTGCTGTCAATGTCACCTCTGAATTGTCATTATGTACATTTTGTTGCATTCGGGAATCTTTATGTGGAACTCATGAATTTTTATGGCATTTCAAATCGAACCATTTGTTCATGGATTAAATGAAGGTTTTGATTCAAAATTCTATACAGATTCCCCAATCTGATAAGATGCACTTGAAGAAAGTTGAATATTACATTGGTTGAAACGTTGTGAAAATAACATCCAGAATGAAAGCGGTAGTTTGAATAATATAATACCAATATACGATGAACATATTTACATATTATTTTTATTTGATAAAAAAACATTCAAATTTGTTTCGAAGCAAAAATAATTTGCTCTGAACTAATCTAAATTCCTCTTTTTTTTTAATTTTAAAAACATATGTCACTTAGTTTAAACAAAATATTTTATTCGATGTTTCTATCGTAAATTATTGTGTTATCTAAATTTCTTTACGTTTATAAAATACATATCCAATAAAAAAATTCCTTTGGACATTAGGTGAAGTTCAAATTAGAATATTACAAGCATAAAAAAATACCGCTTAGTAAGATGTACTCTGTTTTTTTTTTTTTTTATTTATTTATTTATTTTTTTTTTTGTCAATCATTCACAAGCTTTGAACGCGTGTATGGCGACTATATGTAAATACCGAGCCGTGAACGAAATGACGGCACGGTAAGGAAAAAGAAAAAGACTATAAAAAGGAGAGAGAGCACGTTAGAAGAGTGCGTGACGTCACAGCTGTAATAAGAAGTCAGGCGTGGTAAAAGAATAAGGCCATAAATGTCGTTGTTACAAAAAGTGGGAGTCGAGTTATTACTTGTCCTATGTTCCTTGCGATGTACTTTGCTACAACGTATTGGGTCTACGTGTGTATTGGGTCTACGTTATGGATAGACGAACTCCATAAGTTCTTAATAGTAGATAGGTTCAAGTGAAGTCAGTTTTTTTTCTTTCAAATCATAATATTATTAGACATTTAACAGAACCAATAAAACAAATTCAATTTAAAGTTAAGTTTAGAAAAACGGATATCGCCCAATCTATTCAAGCGTATTAGTTTGAATATTTTCAATTTCTCATGTAACATAAATTAATTTAGCAGAAATAATAATAGAGATTCAATTTAAAGTAATGATCTCATCTGACGAAAAAATATCTTCATATACTGCATGTTAAAACCTTAGAATTGTTCTTTCAAAATCTGTCTAAATGTATATCAATTTCACTTGTATTATAGACAATAAGCCTATTTTTAACCTTTACAGACAGTTCTTGTATTCTGTGTTTATATATGTATCGGCAGACAGCCTCTTTAAGAATGTCTCTCTAGAGGCCACTTGCTCACTCATGTTCATGTCAGTTGAATTTAAGCTGGTCATTTTCATCATTCCGTATCCGTAAGGTGTTGTTGGGTGCCAACAGGCTGGACAGGGTCTCTATACTGCTTGTTTGCTGTCAACAAAACATGGGATTTTGACAATAAGGCACCTCTGAGGCCTTGTCAAGATCTTGAATAATCATGCTGCCTTACCAAGTTCTGATCAGGATATTGGTTTTATTTGAGAACTTTATGTAACCACCCATGTAAAAAGGACAAGTTTCCTGTATTGAAAGGCAAAAATAAATGAATTAGGTGTATAAGTATTTACTTGAGTCATGATAGAAAAAAATTGATACAATTTTTAAAAGTGAATACTCCACTATAAAGTGGCATATATTTTTACTCTTTTCTTTTTTATCCCAAACAAGATGTATTAGCAATTGGACGTAAAGGGCTTCTATTTGGAATCATGTCTAAAGGGAACTATGTTGGGGAGTTGAGCAGCAAGACGTCTGTTCACATTATATTAAAACTTCTACAGGTTAGTACAATCAGGGAAACGGGAAACAGAGAGGGAATTTAAAAGTCTAGCAAAGTCGATAAATTAGATGGATGGAAAAAACAACATGTCATCTTCCATGGTTGGCTTAATTAGAAATGACGATTTCAGATTTGATTTTTAAAAATTAAAAAAATAATAATCTGGCAGAAACTCTTAGAGTAGAAGGAGAATCCACTCAACTGGCAATCAACCTATCTTGGACTACTGCACTATCCGCAAAAACAATTTCCATAATTTCACATGCATTGAAATTTTTCCAACCGGACTAATTCTAATCAATTGGATTCAAATTTGGACTTGATTCGTTCTAAGCATTTATTTTCGCCTTTGGATCACCTTTGAAAGAGTCTTCATGCAAGCTGCAATTTTATGCCTGGTTCATTTTTATTATTTTTTTACATCTCCTACATTTTTTCACTCGTTGTTTTTTTAAAGGACATGTACATTTTTGCAATTTATGATTATAATAAATTGCAGTTTCATTTAATGCCGTAACCGGCAAATTCTAGCATTGCTACAAATATAATTTGCTGATTTCTTTCTGTCCTCTGATGAGAAGAATAGCAAGAATAGGATTCTTTGAAACTCTGTGGAATAAAGACTCTGTAAATTGTTTTTTGGAGTATTCAGTCGAACAATAAATTTTGATTATAAAGTTCAACTTACAGTTTTAATTTTCTTTTCTCTTATAATCAGCTCTACTCTCTATTATTTGTGTATTGAGCTTTTTTATTTGGTTGGGATTAAAATATCTATATATGAATACTTGGTTTTTATATTAGATCGAAGTTTATAAGATAAACATTGCATCCCCATTGATTTCACTATATATATATATATATATATATATATATATATATATATATATATTATATGGAAAAATGCACGCATGAAAAGTAATATTCTTAAGATTTTATTAAACCTGAAAAAGTAAAGGACAAGAAATTCAACCTGGAAAAGTAAAGAACAAGATATGCTAGTAAAGTAAAAAATAAGAATTTTTAGACTTAAAATATTGCAGCTAAAAATAAAATTTGAATATTGATAAATATTTCATTTATTATTTGCATATGTTGTTGTTTATTGTTGAGTTAGAAAGTGTGTCAGTCGCTGGATTGAACTTATTTACCCCCTATTATTTGCATATATTTATGTAGTGAAAATTGTTTGAATAAAATTAATTCATTAGTTAGTTAGTTAGTAGATGGAATTAATAATTTTATAATTTACATAAAAATTAATAATTTTATTATATCATAATTAGGATCATTTAATTCTTTCATGCACGCATTTTTCCATATAATCCATGATTTTTCCAGGCATTGCTATTGTATTAATATATAAATTTATAATATTTATTAATGATTGTCAAAAAAAATTAGCTCTCAAATACACATTTATGCAATATTTATCATTCAATCACAGTAGTTCCGAGCCAGGGTCTCTACCGAGACTGCGGTTCATGAATTTGTGATCTGTATAAAGCGTAAACTAACAAAAAAGAAGATGGCACTCGGTGTCTTTTTAGATATCGTTGGAGCTTTTGACAACATACCCTTCAGTAGTATGTTCAAGTCGCTATGAGAACTCAATGTGCCACCAGTACTCATCCGATGGATTGAGTATATGGTGAGGCACAGAACAGTTCAAATAGAACTACTGAGGGCAACTGTTAAAAGGGAAGTAGTTAAATGAAACCCCCAAAGTGGGATTTTATCACCTTTACTATGGAACTGTATGCTGAATCCTCTTTTAAAGGAGTTTAAAAATAGGAATATTTATGCCCAGGCTGATGCTGATGACATCGCAGTGCTGGTCACGGGTTCAAAAGCATCATTGGTCAGACGCATTGCCAAAATGGGACTACATTTTTCATCAAATGTGATAACGAAAAATTTGGGTTCATTCAAAGAATATGTATATCATAGAATTCACTAATATTTTTAATCGATAAATTCACCATTTTTTACTATAAAATCATAAGGAGAGTAAAAAAAAAAATTAGTTATTAAAAAAAGTTCGGTTTTTTAATTATAAAAAAAAACGATACATGGGATTGAACCTAAAATCTTTCCACCAACCGCCGGTACTCTAACCGTTACGCTAACATGTCATATTGGCAAAATCGCAGTAAAAAATATTTATATACAAAAAAAAGTTATGCAAAATAAAAAAAAGCGTTAGTCACTTATGTACTTACTCTCCTGTTTGTGAACCCACATATTTTGTTGTAACTTTTTTTCTACTGAACCAATTTTCGAGATTTTTTTTCAAAATGTAGCTAATGAGGTGTTCTATCCAACTATATAACCTGTTTGAAATTTGGTTGCGAACGGAATTAGTGGTGGGGGTTTGAATGTGTCTCGATTCATTCAATTTCGGACTTAAGCATATATTCAACCAAACCACTACCGTGGTTGAATGATATATATATATATATATATATATATATATCAATGTATCATTCGTAGCCAAATTGAATATTTAAATGCTCATATCCTTGGTTCTATGGGACGAAACTACATGAAAATTTGAAGGCTTTTTGAAGATCATAATACTATTGTATGATTAAAATTTTTATGACAATTGGTAAACAAAAAAAAAACTATATTTTCAAACCAATAAAATATGTCCAAATTTGCTTACATTTGTATATACAGTGTCATGGCAAGCCAACTTTAGTTTTGCTGCTTTGAATTTTACTTGGAGTTTTTTTTGCTTGGTTGTCTCTCCTGTGACCTTTCCAGGCCATTAATATATATATATATATATATATATATATATATATATATATATATATACTATTTAGCTCTTATGATCTCTATGTATGAAAAGCAGTTTGAACATTTTGTAAAATGATTTTTAGTATTTAGCATTATGTGTTATCAGATGTTTTAGAGTTTTATGCAAGATCATTATATTAATATACCGGTTCTCATTAGATCACGAAAGTTAAGTAATGTTAAGCCTGGTCAGTATCAGATTGGGTGACAATTTAGGAATACCAGGTGTTCCACATAGAAGAAAGCAAAAGACTGTCAAAATCACTCGCAGACTGACAACTGGAAATAGGAGTTATCCTCTATATAATATCTACTGTTAGCATATCGTTAACAGTATGGTGTTAACTACTGATTTTAGTAATCGGTGCTTAACTGACTAACCAGTTGGGCTCAAAGCAAATAAACTGACGCAGAAGTCTAGAAAATTAGTTTATAAGAAGGTTGGAAAGTTCCATTATGCTTAAATGGGAAAGTAAATTCTCTGATTAGTTGATAGTCCATGCACGTATCATTTATTATATAAATGTTGCATCATTCAAGCAAGAATTTTTCTATCAAATATTTGACAGTCCTATGCTAGTAAATGCCAATTTCATTCTTCAGATATAGGAGTATATAATGACGAAGAAATGTTTTCAGGGTTTTATATCTATGTAAAAAAATTAGATAAAAATTGTTTATCATTTTGAAAAATTTATATAAGTAAAACAAAAATATTTAAGTTTATCTTTGTTATTGAATTTTAGAATGAGAGATTACTTCATTAAAACAAAGTTGTTATCCTCACTACCAGCATGGAAAACTAGCATGAGTAAGGAAGCACCGAAAAGGGGAATCGCAAAAAAGGAGATTCAAACAAAAGAGACAACTCTGTAATATAGTGTGGAACATTTCTTCAATTCCCACAGAATGTCTTCAGTTAAATAAATAGCTATTTGCCCCTCTGACACATAGGGAAAGAGATGCTCAGTGAACTCTATAGTTGTGGCAATAGTCGTCATCGTTCTGATGTTTTAATAGCATAAATAGAGTTGTTTGCTTTTATTTTCTCTGCTTGTGGCGAAATCAGCAATCGGCTACTGCTCTTTCCAAATAACTGTAATAATGAAACAAAATAAAAGAAAACGCCACCATATATTTTTTTAGATAAGGCATAATCACGTTGTCATACCGGTTCTCACCAGATCACCGGAATTTAAGCAACGTTGAGCCTAGCCAGTACCAGATGGGTGACCATTTGGCAAGGCTAGGTGCTGTATCTATCGCAAGGTAAAATACCAGGTTGAGAAACTGCGCAGTCTATCCTTCTCTCGAGAGTAGATGGGACTCTCTTAAGCTGTGGTAGGCACCCCGTCATTAAGTAATGATGGCATCACAATAAAAAATATCCTTGATATCCCTGGCGAAGCATCAAGCATTCAGCTACCGACAAGATTCGAATTACACTACAAACTCATGTAGTGAGTTCAATCTCGGCTACAGCAGCGCTGCAAAAAAACAAAACAAAACATATATTTATTCAATACTTTTAAATGTTTTATTTTTCAGATAGTATAACTTTCCTCTTATCTGCTTCTTTAAATGGACGTATAAATGGAATTTTCCACTCCCTGTTTACTTTTAACCTTATACAGAAATTTTTGATTTTAATCTCATTTTTACACATCCACATGTAAATATTTCTACAACTCTGGTTCAAAGATATAACTAACTGTTATTTGTGTAACAATATAATTTTTGGAACTTCTTTTGTTCATTGTAGCTCATATATATTTATTGTAGTTTCATCAAATTTTTGATCAGATTATTTTTTTCTATGGATTTGTGAATTTCAATCACCCTCCAAGTTATACATAGAACGATTAAAAAGAAAATCTAAAAAAACAACAAATGAGATCAAAGCAGCTAACCCTGATTCAAGAAGTGTAAATTCATCTACCACAACAACACAAATAAAAAAACTAAAATCTTATAATTATATAAATTACTAGCATGGATACCCGACGTTGCCCGGCTCGACATGAAGTTCCGTTTGGACATAACTGCTATACTCCCACAACAATTTCAAAAATAAAAGTGCGGATAAAAACATGAAAACGTAATCGCCCCCAAAAAAGAAGTATGTGACGACCTCCCCACCAGATATTTCGGCAGGAGGGATACATAAAGAAGAAACTATTCTCCGGATATTGAGCACTTTTTATTGCCCGTGCACTGGAAAAAAAAAACTCCCCCACAAATAAATAAATAGATAAATAAATCAAAACAGCTTTTTTTTTCAATCAAAGTGCGACCGAAAACAAAAAAAAAAAAATGAGCCATGGCAGCCGGGCTCGAACATGAAATGTGAAAGAGTGCTTATGATGTCATGATGTTGAAAATAAGCTTTTTAGACATAGTTTCAGTTAATTACACGTATGCGAGTTGTTAAAACAGTGATGCGAAAAATGACCCCCCCCCCTTCCAAAATCTGATCCAGTTGACAACCAAAGAATTCATCTTTTTCCCTTATTTTTCCCCTATTTTCTTCTAATTTTCCCATATTTTTTCTTCTAATTTTCCCATCCAAGGTATTGCTCTTTCAGATGGTACTGGTGTCGACCCGGTTGGATGTGGTTGACAAAAGCTTTTAGCAGACATACAAACACACATACACAAACACACAGACGACTTTCCTTTATATAATAGACTAGCGGGGGTATCCAGGATTGCCCGAGTGTTTAGAGGTGTGTGTGTGTTACAATTAAAAATAACGATGAAAAACTTTAGAAAATCTGAAAAACAGCGTATGTGATGGAAAAGGAAAGAATTAACTGTTTCAATAATCGAAAAAATCGAGGTGTGTGTGTGTTAAACTTGCGGACGATGTTCGGAAAAAAAGAAAGAAAAAATAACTCTGTTTCAATATTATAAGTTTAAGAATCAAATAAATTAAAAGATATCTTCTATCACGATTCGAATTCACAGCCTTTAGATAATGACGCTGCTCTTTAACCAACAGAGCTAAGAAAGAGTCGCTGAAATTGGGTCGGTTTTTATAATATTTAAACTAATTCAATCCATGACGTCATTTGCGCATGTGTATATCGTTATCTATATATATAAAAGCGAAAATGTGGGTATATATGTATGTATGTATGTATGTATGTATGTATGTTTGTATGTGTGGTTGTATGCCTTGTAAAACCTTTCCAAACGAGTCACAGATTTTCATGAGATTGATATCATTTTTAAGCTCGATCCTTCGCCCGAAAAATATCGAAAAATTGGCCAAAAACATTAATTCCTTCACCCTAAAATCATCAGTTTTCTACAGTGAGGGTTCAGCAAAAACCGTCCTCTCATGACAAGTTCGCTTCTACGCATGCGCAAATGACGTCGGAACATGATTTAGTTTAAATATTAAAAAACCGACCTAATTTTGTCAAGGTCGTCTTAGCTTAGTTCATTAGAGCGTGGCCTCATTATCTAAAGGTTTTGGGTTCGAATCGTGGTGTGAGATGTCTTTTTTTCGATTTTTAAAGGTTTAATATTGAAACAGGGTTATTTAAGCCATTTTTCACGTTCTATGTTTTTTTTGTTTTATTTTTCAGATTTTTTAAAGGAGTTTTAATGTTCGTTTTTCTGTTTTTTCCCCTTCACATTCGCGTTTTCTTTTTTGTTTTTGTTTTTCCGATTTTTACATTTAACATCGTTCGTTTGCCTTACGTTAGTTTTTTTGTGTTTTTTTTCGATTTTTTAAAGTTTAAACATTTATTTTATATAAAATATTTAATAATTTAATATTTAAAAATATTTACTTCGCTTATTCTTATGTTTTGATTAAGACCCCCCTGCCCGAGAACATACACCTCTAAACACTCGGGCAACGCCGGTTACCCCCCGTTAGTCTATATATATAAAAACGCAAATGTGTGTATCTTTATATGTATGCATGTGTGTTTGTATGTCTCGCAAAAACTTTCGACACGGGTCACGGATTTTCGCAAAAATCGATATCATTTTAAGGATCCAACCTTCGCCAGACAAATATCGAAAATTTGGCCAAAAACATTAATTCCTTCACTCTAAAATAATCAGTTTTCTACAGGGAGGGGTGCCGAAAAAAATTGTTACTTCATTTTCTCTCATCCTGCTACTCCGACAATGACGTCATGTTTCACCTAGAAAACGTTGACGTTAGTTTAAAACCACCTGCAAGTGTTTTAAAGGTTTAATTTTAGACGTTCTCAGTTGCATGTCTCTTTAATGTAAGGGTAACGTGTCGGGCATTTTTTTCCGTCTTAGCCTCGATGTTTCGGGTTCGAGCCTGTCTTTCTACCTAAACTTTTTTTTCCTCTTTTACACCTTTTTTTTCCCCCCTTTTTTTACGTTTGTTCGCTGTTTTGCTTTGTATTGGTTTGTCCAATTTTTCTTAACATCGGGTTTGTTTTATAATAATATTAAAACAGGGTCACCCTCTCCTACATACACCCAGCAAACACCCGGGCAACGCCGGGAACGTCCGCTAGTCTTTTCATAAAAGGAACGATTTTTTGCTATCCTCCCTGTAAAAACGCGTCTGGTTGAGGGTGAAGGAATTAATGTTTTCAGCCAATTTTTCAATATTTGTTGGCCGAAGGTTCGAGCTTCAAAATGATATCGATCTGGTGAAAATCCATCGCCTGTGTGGAAAGTGTTTTTCGAGACATACAAACACACAAACAAACGGACCTGACAATTTATGACGTCATGACCCTTCAAAATATCATTTTTTTTAAACATACATTCAGTTTGCTAGGCGTACCTGACTTGCAAAAATATCAAGGCAAGAATTAACCCCTTCTGGCAAGATATGGTTCAGTTGACCACCACAGAATTAATCTTTTTTTTTTCTAATTTTCAGATATTATGTGCCCGAGTGATGTGTATGCATCTTTGCCACGCTTTTAACTAAGATAATATATTTCTCTTTCTACTTCTCCGGCTTGTCAGTTGCTACTTGAATGTCTTCAAAAATCAAATATGCTATACTAAGTAGAACCTAACAGGTGAACGTCAGTTGAAGAGAAGCAACTTTTCTTTTGTTTTAATCGTGAATCATTAGTACGTGTGTGTGTGTGTGTGTGTGTGTGTGTGTGTGTGTGTGTGTGTGTGTGTGTGTGCAGGTGTGATGCAGTCAGCCTCTACACAACGCTGTTACCAGTAACTATGATCGTAGGCAGTTTCGAAGTGAATAGGGGTAAAAAGTTAATATTGGTGATAAAAAATTTTTTTTAAGTAAACATAATTGAAAATTAGTCCCAAACAATTAATTTTGATGTAATGTATTTGTGTTAAAACAATTTAATATTTAATAGAGACTATAAGCATGTGAAATTGTGTTAATATTATACGTGAGTAAGTAACCATCAATTGGTCATGTTATTTTCTTTGAAAGTAGGATTACAACCAAACTGGAAGGGTTTCATTTGAAGACAAATAAGGATCTTTGTTATATCAAAGCGTCCATTTCTTATTTAATTTTTTTTTTTATCAGGTTTGTGCAAAAGTTGTTGCCGATGTAAAATTTCACCTTGAAAATGAAATACTGTGTGCGTTGGAACGACTTCATTCACAACAATAACCTTTGTTTTTTTATAACTTAATTCCATCTGTCAACGTGCTTAGAAATGATTCGCTTGAAATATCCTTTATGTGAAATATGAATCTAACACAACTTCAATCTTATTTCGTGGTTAATCTAAGGCCGTTTAAATGGCTTTGTAACCCTCAAAATAAGTAATAATCCAAGCGAACTAGGCTAGGCGAATACGTAGGATGGGTAAAAATTTCTCAACTAAATTTTCCTTGGAGATATCTTGTCAGTAGTTTTGTGTGAAGACGAGCATTATCATGATGGAAGCTGATTCCTTTTCTATTGACTAAAAAAGGTTGTTTTCGGGTCAATGTGGGTGAGAACATCGCATTATTATTATGTTTTAATAATCTGAGAGAAAAAGTTATAAATTATTCATGGCGATTATTTAAATAGCAATATACATAAAATAAATTATAATTGTTAAAAATTCCTTTTCTAGTAACCGGCAAAAACTTTTGCACCAACCTAATAATTAATGGCTAAAATTTAAGTTTAAAATACAGAAGCCAAGTATCCAGTTCTTATTTATGATATCTTAAAATGAAAACTCCTAGTCTGGCTGTAACCCTACTTTTGAAGAAATAATGTGACAGAGAGATGATTACTTAATTATGGTCCATATTAATCTTTCTTTATATGATTATATTTCCTTGTTTTAATCCAAATATGTCACACATGAATAAGTCTACCAAAAATAAATCGATTTGGACTAATTTCTAACAATATTTCCTTTAAAATCTTTTATGTCACTAATAGTAATATTTAACAGGCAGAATGTTACTTTACTTCAAGACAAGTGGACCTCGAATACTGCAAAAAGAAACGAATAGACAAATGCTTGTCTTATACAAATTAATAAGAATAACGAGAACAGGGCAGAAATTAGTGATGCATGCAAAACAAAATTAAGAGAAATGGTGAGAGAATTTTATTTATTCAATTGAAAAGCTAAATCATAGCAACATAGTGGAGGTCTAAATTTGTAAGCTTTGTGAAGTGTGGCAGCATTCCTTAGTTGATAGTACTCCCTGGTCTATCCTGACCCAGACTGATAATACATTTCAGAATGTTATTTATGGATTAACTAGAATATTTTCCAAACTAAATATGTACCTACAAAACAAAATAAATAATCTATAAACCATTTGGATACATAAACTGACCAATACACGTTTCTATTATTCGTATTACTTGACTTATTCAGACTGCTGTTCTTATCTTGGATGTTATTCTAACAACGTTTCATTTGCGATAACCTTTTCGACATTTTTTTCGTATCGTCTTGTTGAACTCTAAAATAAAATTCAGGAATCTATATGGGTTTTGAACTGAATACACAGAAATAGATTGTTCTCGTTCCATCAGTCGTGAGTGGGCAGAAGCTTTAAGTAATTTTTATTATATTCTTAGTGAGTATAAGCTCTACTGAGGATTGAACCTACAACCTCTAAAAGACTCACGGAACTGATTAATATTCAGCACTCTTTGTGATGCCATAGATAAAGAAAATTTAAAATGCAGAATGTTTTATACAATTGATAAATAAATAAAAGTCATTGTTGATTAAATAAATAACATATTTAATTTCAAAATGCATAGTTCCTGTATGGTGTGCTGTGTTATTTGAATTAGACAGAATTGCTAAAATATGAAATAGAGTGCTCTAGTGGGTGCATTGTGTGCTATATAAAGGCAAAATTCTCACTTAGAAAGCAATAGTCAAATTATTGATTGTTGTTGGTGTCACATAACAGGAAAGAAGCTGGCAATCACTCTAATAGTACAATTTGGCAATGTCTTGTCCAACCAGAGAAATATTTGCAGAGGCTGATTTAGCTTGTCTCTGTGTTGGCCTATACTGGTAGGAAATGTATCTCAGAGCCCCCTCCTCTCTTCTTCCTCCCCCTCTTGCTATTCATCTCTTCTCAACCTCTTCTCTCTCTCTCTCTCTCTCTCTCTCTCTCTCTCAGTTTCTTGTGATAAATCATTCCACCTCTTTTCGTCTCATTATTCACAATCTTTCTTTCTCTCCATCCATAATGGTCTACTCTCTTTATTTTAGCCTTAAATATCATTTGATCTTTTTCTTTCTTATTTTGATTATTTCTCTTAATTTTGGGCTGCTTTTTTCCATTCTGTTTTTGATGTGTTTTTTATGCCTCCATTTTTGTTTTCTTCCATTTCCATGTCTATTCACAGACTATTTTTCTTGTGTCTCATTTTTGCTGCAATGCCACAAAGTATTTCTGCTTTTAAATATTTTTATGGTCGTTTCTGTTTGTTCAACTGCGGCTAAGCAGGATTTAGATTTTAGATTATTCTCAATGTCTATATAATAAAAATCTATGTTAGTCTCGTAAAATCAAAGTTTGGTTGGTCTGTTTAATGACAATTCAATGCTTTTCCGGTTTCTATAATGATGGAATTCCAAGCCATTATACATAATGAGCCAGCAGATTGAAGTTCAATCCTAAGCTGAGTAATACCAATGAATCATAAAATGGTACTTGGTACCCCCTTGCTAAGCACTTAGCATTATAAAGTGAGGATCTAAGAGTAAAGGGGCATAATCCAGGGCAAAAGTGGCAATCTCATATTCATCTCAGTTAATGAAAAGAGAGCCTTCAGGTTGCCTACGACTATGAATTTTTTTCAAACAGCTAAATGTACAATGGGAAAAGAGGGAGACAACTCAGGTAATAAAAATAATCGCAGGGGGGAGACAACTCAAGGTAATATTAATAATAATCGCATGAGTAAATAACTTGAGTAGTAGTAGTAGTAGTAGTAGTAGTAACAAGGGAAGAAAACGCAAACAATAATAATAACTATAGCAATAGTGACAAGAAGAAGACAATTCAAGCAGTAATGATCACAGGAGAAGACAACTCTAGCATTGATGATCATATAGGAAGACAAGTCAAGCATTATTGATCACAGGGGGTGTGCAACTCAAGCAGTAGTGATCACAAGGGGAGACAACTTGAACAGCAATGATCACACAGGGTGACAACTCAAGCATTATTGGTCACAGAAGAAGACCACTACAGTAATCGTAATCACAGGGGAGACAACTCAAACAGTAATGATTACAGAGTAGTTAACATTTGCTTACTCTTTTCTTTAAACATGATTTTTTAAGCATATATAGCCTTATATTGTCTTCTTATATAACTTTTTATATATTTTCAATTACTTTATATTGTTATTTTGCTATATGTTATAGAATGTTTTTATGAACAATTTCTCCTCGTCTCTACTGAAAGAAAATCAAATTGTTACTTGCAATTTTCAAAACTATTGAAATTACAAAGCAGAAAATATTTCTACGTACAAAACGCCAAAAAGAAAACAGTAAAGGCTAACTTTGTTATAAGCTCATAACCATACCATTTTGCAATGCAAATTTTGTATTTACCATTTTTCTTTTAGTGAAATTACCATAAATCAATCTTTGCATCGAAATGCCTAGCAACGAGTTACCAATATTTAATGCAAATTTTCAGAATCTTATGTAATTTTTGTTTCAATCTTCTTTCTTTCTCTTGAAATTATTTCTAGCATAATATCGTTTTAAATTTTCTAAGAGGTGAAAGCAAGATCTACAATCTATAATTGGTCTGTCAGTAAAATGCATGCGATATTTCTCTCACCAATTGAATTCCATGTTCTATAACGTGTAAGGGGTGGTGTAAAGGCGTCAGTCACAATGTTTGCTCCAACCATGGTTACTGATTCCCCTCTGTTCTCTTGGATATTCTGATTCCAAAGACCTTTTTCTGACGCTTCTTTCAAAGGTGTAGAAGAAAAGGCAACATCAAATGAAATGAACATGATTTCACGAACATAGTACTTGTGTCCCCTCGATACAAATGCCAACGACAAACTGAAAAGTGGCAAAATCCCACTCTTGTAAAGATCCCTAGATGCTGGAAATCCTTCTACTAATAGTTTCTTCTTTCAAACTGCAAGACTTTTGAATTTTCTGCAGGTCTCCTACTTCCCTGACTGTACTGACATGCAGAAGTTCAAGTGTAATATGAATAGACGTCTCGCTGCTCAACTCCCTACGTAGTGTCCCTGTAGATATGGTCCTAAATAATATCCCCTTACATCTAAGTGGAATTATACCTTGTTTATGTAAATGAAAGTAAAAAAGGTTAAGTCTATTCATAAAATAATTTTAATTGACAACTTAAGACAATGCACAACAATGCATTCATAAAAAACAAAAGTTCAAAAAATCAAAGGTATATTTCTGAGTGAAAGAATTGTTCTTTGTGTGAAGAGAAATGCCGTACTTGTGTTCATTTCAGCTGGTGCCGTTCATATTTATGCATGTTTAAATTGGAAATGTATGAAGATATGTGCATGTTTGTGTTTTGTTAGCGTACATGCGCTTTCATTGAGCAGCATCTATGTGTTTCACTGGCTGTACTCTAGTTCTTGAATGTTCCTCATCATGTGTCTGCTATGGCCGAGAGCCTTTTGAACCTTAAAGAAGGTGAAGCTGGGTTTTGACATACATATATGTGTTGTATAAAAAAAGCAAGAAAGTGAAAGAAAGATGTGTGTGAAGATTTTTATAGCATGAACAGATTCTACAGGCTGAATATTTCTTTCATTATGATTGGTTAAAGAAACTGCTGATTGGTGATACACAAAAGAACAACGTTCATTGCTGCTGCTTCTTTTAAAAAAAGTTTTGTACATGTATTTTCTCACTATTGGAAACTCATTAAGCTTGCTTAAAATTATCCCCAATCTGTCGATTTCTGTTTTGTTTGGCTGGCAGGATGGAAGATAAACATGGACGTGAGCAGTTCACCCTGTGAAGAAGCTTTACAATGTCATCTTAAATGCGACGATCAAGGGGGTCGAAGTGTGGTATGATGAACAAATATCAGATGAGCGACTTTTGTTATTGCTGTTACACAGGGAGGTCGAAATTCATAAAAGATTATAAAAGTGATAGTGCTGCTATTCATTTTGTAATTGTAAAGTCATTTGAAAGAACTTCTACATTTTCAACCAGTAATATGAGTATGCATTTATATATAGCAATGAAATATATTTTTAATTTTATATAAAAATTATATTTTATATGAATATTTTTTCATTATCCAACGATAACTCTATATACTATATCTCTAGGTTTGTATGCAACATAACGATAAAAGAAAAGCGAATCTTTATTGTAGTTGCTATTATGACTAGCATAAATATATTTCCTCCGATCACATATTTTTGCTAGCATATATGACGAACGGACATATATATGTACACCACATTTATCTTTAATGGCGAGGGTCATTTTTGGGAGTATAATATCATGATGGACAAGCACATACCCCCCCCCCCCCCGCCACAAAAAATGAGGAGGCAGTAATGTTTGAAAGAATCATATGAATACAACAGAACAGATACTATGCTAAAGCTCCTGAAAAGAGAAGGTAATGCTTCATAAGATAGGCGCATGACAACAAGACAGATATAACATGATTCCCCTCCCCCCCAAAAAAGGAGGTAATACATGGGAAAATAGGATGATGGCACCATAAAAGGTACTTCAGTATTCCCTCAGAATAAAGAAGAGCTAATGCCTAGGTGGATACTATCATGACATCAGAACAAATATTAAATTAGCCCTTGATTAAATACTGGAAGATAGTATATTAGCTTGAAATAGAAGAATAAATTGAATCGAGCATTTAAAGATAGTAATAGTGTATTTTCAGATTCAGATGATACAGAATCTTTATATGTAGTAGATAGAAATCATAAAAAAACGAGTTTTAAATGAGTTAGGGTGAAAGTGAATTTAGATAGATGTTTTTATATATATATATATATATATATATATATATATATATATATATATATATATATATATATGAAAACAATAGGAGTGGGAAATGAAGACACAGAACTATATATTGGTGGATAGAGATTGGTTCATTTATTCAATAAGGGAATACTATCGATTAATTGGGGGATAGAAGGGACTCTTTATGCCAAGGCATTTCGAAGCCTAATGCTTCTCATCAGAAGAATAGAGAAGATACTAGGTAACATAGTGGGGATGTGGCGTCTAGCATTGGATTCATTAGGAACAAAATAGATCAAAACAAATTAAATGATGTTGGGCGGGGGTCGAATTCTGAATAAAGGAGGAGTGTATTATATATAGTGTAGTGCAGAAAGGTGTATAGAGTCTTTATCATAATCTTAAGTGTATGTAGTATATGTTATAGGGTTAAAGTTGGGGCTTAACTGAATGTGTGGTGGTTCTAATTTAATGGTGTGTAAGGTGTCTATTATCTATGGAGGGGCATTTTTTTACAAATGCAAGCGAGATGACAACAGCACTATGAATTAGTGTATACTTTTGGGAGGGATATTATGATGGTGATTTAAGACTAAAGATACTTGTTGAGCTTTATAATGTCCAGATAAGTCACCTCTCATAGAATTGAGGTCACTCTTTTCCTATATATATATATATATATATATATATATATATATATATATATATATATATATATATATATATATATATATATATATATACAGAGAGAGAGAGAGAGAGGGGGGGGAGATAGAGAGAGAAGCATATTAAACATATTAAAGGTATTTGCATCTTCTCTTCCAATTTTCGGATTTTAATCATGTCAAATCACACTTTATTTCCTTTTAATGGATTGATTGTTGCTATTTCTTCTAATGAGTTAAGGGCATAATAGATTCACTGATTGATATAATAAGTGATTGATTTTGCGCTACGAAACATATACTGCCAAGAATTGTAAATGCCAATGGAATTCAAGGATTAAATAATAAGATGATCAATATCATGAACTTTGGGATATAGTTTTTGTCATTTATTCACTATATATATATTAATTTACTTTTTGGTGGATTTGTAAAAAAATAATTTGCATTGTTTACAGACATGCAATGCATCAATAATTTTTAAAAAAACTCAAGTAAAAATCAAACGATTTAAATAGTTTTCTTTTTTACATTGAAAATAAATACATCAAAATGTTAATATAAATAAGCTTACATAGAAAAACAAGACATATTTTCAAATATCTTTTTAATTTAATTCCTTTTTTGAATATCATAATTGCCCTCAAAACTATCCATCAAAATTATTATTTTCTTGATCATATTATTCGACAGAGTTTTAATAAAAAACGACTTTAATAAAAAAAAGTTTCGAGTTGAGGTTAAATGTTTGAAAAAATGAATAGGTAAAAAATAAATACAAATCCACTTGTTCTCTTCTGTTCTCTTCTGCAGCTTCCTGTCCCTTAACTAAAATGTACTTTTTGTAATTTCGAAAATCGTTTGGGGAACGTAATCTAATAATAAAATGAATTCCATTTTTTGTATTTCTTTTCAATTCCAAATGAAAAAATATCATTGTTTATCAATAAAACGTTTAGGACAATAAAGCGTTTATTATGTTTCTGATTTCGTGAAATATGGATCGATAATTCGTATAATTTTAATTATTCAGATTACTGTTCTCATCTTACGTGCTATTCACACAATGTTTCGATCAAGTGTTATTTCCAAGATGTGTCTTGCCAAACTCGGGAAGCTTTCTGTCGAATTCAGAAACCTGCACAGAATTTTAAACGAAACCCTTTCCTTAATCCATGGGGATAGCACGTTCTTCGTCCATCAGCTATGACTGAATAGAAATCTAAAATTATTTATTATTGTATTTTGAGTGTTGCCTGAACTTAAAATACAATTATGAGTTCTTTGGAGAATTGAACTATCAACCTCTAGCAGACTCACTTACAATTTAATTTTAACAAGTACTTTATCCACTACGCCACAGGTGCTTATAGACAATTCTAGTTTAAATTTTAGGAGGCTTAGACCTATTTTTGTTTTATTTTTTATAAGTAAAATTTTACAACTTATCGCTACTTATTGCTACATTGGATTAATATATACACTCCGTGCCGGAATTATATGCAAATCGATATTTTTGTTCTAACACCGATAGTTTTCAATGAGAAATTGTGAAATTTAGCACGTTATATGGCAACACTAACACAAGCACAGATCTAAAGTTTTAAGTTAATCTGCACAGTAATAAACAATTGGTAGCCATTTTGGTGATTTGCATTTTTTTTCAGCATGCCAACTTTATATGCAAACCAATGCTAAAATATGGTGAAGTGCTAAAAGATCATCGAAACATTGATTATTCTAGGAAGTTGTCAATTGAGAACAACAATAATAAAGAACAAACAATTTCAATATGGTTTCCGAGTATAATCAATATCTTATATAATTGCCATTTTTATTGACAAGAGCAAAAAGCCTTTGGCCCATTGAAGATGTCAAACTTTCGATTTCATCTGATGAAATGTCGTTGGCAGCAGTCAGAATAGCATTCCAGAGGTCATTCTTGGAGTTGTACTGCCTTCCTCCGGAGTAAATATCTTATTTCAAGATGCTCCACAGATTTTCGATGGGATTTAAATCTGGAGAACAGGCTGGCCATCGCATTTTCTCATGTCTGGCAAAAACTCTCTCTAAATATTCAGTGGCTATCCTTGCATTAATACCATCTTTTTCCGAATGCCAAATTCTTCTTCTTGTGCCAGAGTTCCAAGTGTTCCTTAATGAAGTCAATGTAGAGTTTGACGGTAATTTTCACTCCATTTGCAACTCTGAATGGTCCTACCAGCTCATTGCCAATGATTACAGCCCAGAATATCACACCACCACCTCCTTGTTGATGCCTTATCCTTTGGGGACTTAAACCCTCATTATGGTACCATCCTCTTCTCTACCCATCGGGTCCATCAAGGGTCGCTCGACATTCATCGGTGAACAAAACAGTTTGAAAATTCACCATCATGTGATCTCTTGCCCACTTCATCCTCTTTTTCTTGTGGATAGCCTTCAATTGAGGGTGGACCGCTGGGTTTCCAAATTTTGCAATCGTCCTCAGGATACAGCAACGAGTTGATTTGGGCACATCAGGAACGCCAGCTTTTTCAAAAACTTCTTTACTAATTTCAAGTGGGTTACAACGAACTTCTCTGTTGATCTTGCTCATTGTTCGACGTGACAGATATGATTTCTTATGAATTTTCTCGTTGTCAGAACGTCTGTTGCAAAGTTGAGGATTAGTACAATATTTTTTTATTGTACGATGATCACGGTGTAATTCTTTGGCAATTTCTAAGGTGGAAATCTTACTATAGAGCCTTTGAACAATTTTAGACTCCTCAGCTAGCTTAAAGAACCTTTATGTCCCATATTGCATATAAAGTTTCCACGCTGAAAAAAACTGCATGTCACCAAAATGGCTGTGCAGATCAGCTTAAAACCTTATATCTGCACATGCGTTAGTGTTGCCGTATAACGTGCAAAGTTTCACGAATTTTCATATAAAACTATCGGAGTTAGAACAAAAATATCGATTTGCATATAATTCTGGCATGGAGTGTATATATATATATATATATATTAATCAAAATAATACAAGATATTTTATTGTTTAAGTTTGTTTAATTAAGTTTTGCTTTTGTTCTAGATATTTTTTTTAGATAAGGAATAATAATTGGGATTATTTGAATTACTGTTCTTATCTTGGATGTTATTCTCACAACTTTTAGCGTATGTAACTTCCAATATTCTTCAGAACTTATTATTTAATCTAGAAATACATGGTCACATGACCGAGTAGAATTTTTATTTCATTCCTAATTATATTCTTAGTATCGCCTGTAATGAGGTTTGACCCTTCAACACCCAGAATACGTTAACTTAGAACTGATTATCATTTAGCACTTTATCCATTGCGTCACAGTTTCATGTAACTTCTTGTATTTCAATATTTTATCTTATCTATAAATAGAGATCAACCACCCAGACTCATTGGTATTGTTTACATGGATTAAGATTGTCACCTTAGATCAATAAGAGACATAATTCCAGAAAAATCTGGCTGTTAGTCTTGAATCCAATGGGGAAAAAATGATTTGCTGTGCGTCCAGTTATGACATTTCACCCATATTCTACTTTCAACCACTAATAAGCAACTTATAACTTGCATATCCAAACTACCTTTAATTATCTCCCTTTGACCTTTTACATTTGACTTTTCACATTTGACCCATAGTATTCTACCTTTCGTCTTGAATATGCAACCTTTCCTTTCTTATTTTGCATTTTTGAAGAGGAATGTATGGTTGTTATTTTTTTCTTAACGTTTGATGAAAGTCACGCTTGGATATTTAATATTCTACAGTAAATAATGTGATCGTGCATAAATTTAAAATACTGTAACCAACGTACATAAATATGAAAGAATTAAATAGACAAAAATAATGTGTACATATTTAAGATTTCTACTTTCGACAGCACATGGAACCATCATATGTAGGTTGATTAAAATACCGTAACCAACCTACACAAATAATAAATAGACGCCCCACAAAAATAATGTGTACATGTTTAAGGTTTCTGCTTTCGACAGCACATGGAACCATCATATGAAGGTTGATTAATCAGCGTTCAAATTGCTATAAATATTGGGATTTCACTCCACTTCCAATGTAAACCATAATTTCCCAATTTATCAGCAACGGAAATAATCAATATTATCTTGCCTAGACTGATCAGGACCCTTTGATTCAATGAAGGGTGTCGATTTACTTCTTTCATGTCTGTGTAGATACCAATATACCCAAAACAAGTATATGACAGGAGACAGCAATTAGTACTGGTTTCGACACTATCACAAAGTATTCTATATATGCAATGCATCCTTGTTGATATGTTTATGCTGAATATGTCTATGAAAATGACCTTATTATTGATAGATATTTGTAATTGGGTCATTCCCTAAAGACACAGATCTTAGCAGAAACCTCGAGAAGCATATTTATTTTGTCCTAAATGAAAAGAACAGAAATAATTTTACATTATTTTAATTATTTAGACTATCATTTTCTTCTTGGATGTTATTTTCACAGTGTTTCAATCGATGAAACCCTCACTCTTCCCTAGGTTTGACTTGCTAAACTTAGGAACATTTGTATTGAACTCGAGAATCCACATGGAATTTTGAACTGACACTTTTATTTAATGGGAGTAAATTGTTCTCGTTCTATCAGCCATGACCAGTAATTCTTAGGTAATTCTAAATGGATCCGAAGTGCAACACAGATAAAGTGCTGGATATTAATCAGTTCACAGTGAGAGTCTACTAGAGGTTGAAGATTTAATTCTCTTTACGGGTGATACTAAGAATATGATGAAGAATTACTTGAGTAATTATGGTTAACAGAGCGAAAACAATGGTTCTGCTCGAAATTCTGTATAGATTCTTGAGTTCAACACATTCATAAGTTTGACAATATGCACTTCAAGAAAGTCAAAAGTTACATCAGTTGAAAGATAATGAGAACAGTAGTCCAAAGAATCCAAATAATAACAATTATTAATCTTCACCAAAAACAATTCTGAAACCGCATATGAAATCGCTTTATGTTCAACCATTTGGTACTTTAACTCTAAAAAGAGAAATGAGCATACGATACTATTCCTCGCACCCTCAGTTAACCGATTCTTTCCATTCTTGTCACGTACTAGTCATTTTCAACTCAATTGATGTAACTAGAGATGATATATTTATGGTTGTTATGACTCTGACGTCTTTTCCAGCGTGAAAAGTAAGTACTGAATTGCCTTGTATGGCATGCAAGCTTGATGGGTTGAATCGACTTATTTTAAAGGGGAAAGTTTCTAGGGAAAATTAAATTCGCAAGCAGTCCCCAGTGGAATGTATATTTACGTCAGAGAAGATGATTTTGACAATATCAGCTTTTGCTTGGAAGGTGGCTATTCTTCTACAAACAATGCCTCATATTCCGAAATGGTTACCCATCTGGTATTGACTAGGCTTAACGTTGCTTAACTTCAGTAATCTAACATCAACCAGTGTATCTATGTGATTATACTGTATAACTTGATACTGATTTTAAACAAATCTTTTATACAATTAAATGAATGCATGTTTCTATTTTTATCAATTATAGATACAACATTATTACTTGACAATAATATGCTTTGCACGTTAACTGTACTTACAAATCCTCCGGTGAAACTGAGTTAAGCGAAGAGAGGGTCGTAGGTTTATGAAAGACAGTTTATTGGTTTACTTAATCGTTTGACATGAGAAAGATTTAAAGTTAGCTTTTAGTTCCTGCAAGAATTTTGGGTGAGATAGATGTAAAGTTTTCATAAATAGAGGTTCTTCGATAAGGAAAAGAGCGCTGTGGAAGTTGTCCAATGAAAGAAGTCTATAGTAAGTTAAGTGAATGAAGCTCAAAAGGTTTTGTTTTTTTATTAAATGAGTCACTACCTATCAAGACCAAAAGACATTGGAGGATAAGTGTTAATGGCATGAAATGAGTGTCACTTGAGAGATGAAGAACATTATGAATGGATTGGCAGTGATTGTTGGTGTGGATCAAGTTCAAATACTTGTGGGGATACTTCATGAAAGGAATCTATTCACATTGGATTTGAAAACAAGCAGGGAATTTGTCTCATGGTCGTGTGTTCTACAGACAGGAAATCCTTACTAAGAGGCTCTGTTCATGTAAATTCTGCCTGATACTAAGCATGTGGGGGAGGAAAAGAAAGTTTCCCGTTATGGTAGGGAGATGAGGAGCCAGAGATTGGAGCTCAGTCAAACACCTTCCATGGAAATAATGATGAAGTAGAGAGAGAGAGAGAGAGAGAGAGAGAGAAAGATTAGAAACGTCTCTTCTGTGAATAACGAACAAAGGATCTTTGCTCAATAAATTTTGAAGTCAATTTTGAATTCTGTCTATGAAAATGAAAAATAAAAACATTTCAAAATCTAAGATGAAGAGAACATTTGCACCTCTGAACCATGAACTATGGATCATGAAACGCATCAAGGATATAACCGTTTTTTTATGTTTATGTTTACCTATTTCTGAAAAGAATTTCTCTGTATTGTTTTGAAGCATCAGTTTGTCTTCTCGCTTTACATTCCAGTAATTAATCCAGGACTGAACGTTTGTCTTGGACTGGTGCCAAACAAAATGGACGAATCTATGAAAATCTTCTTTTTGTTTTTTAATTTTTCACTTCCTCTTACCTTTTTTCAACAATTTATATCTTCTGTTTTTGCAGTTTACATATAAGCAGTCATTTTTCTTCTTCCCGACATATTTTACCTTTTCTCTTTTTCTCTTTCATCTTCATTTCCTTTCACAAAAAAGCAGGTCCTTCATTCAGGCATACCATTACCTCTTCTTTCAAGAATACTTATATTGAATATCACAAAAACGAGTGCGTTGAGTTGGAAAAAAAAAGGAAGAAGAAAAAAAACAGAAAGGTAAATTGCTAAAACAGACTGATTAAGAATGCATTCCACTGTCTCCCAAGGAGGCTTAAGTGTTTGAATCTCCATCAGAGAGTTCCTGCAAGAACCAAACCGAAATCCCTGATCTTATTTGTTCTTTTCATCCTGAGCAGACAAATTACAAAAAGTCATGCTCAGACAGTTATTTAGCTTAATGTGAACTACATTGCTTCTGCAAAAAGCAACTCTGTTCATTTGCTTAAAAACAAATGAATCTAGATAAATAGTATTTTCTTACCAACAAGTGGATTACAAGCTTCATTTTAATAAATATCCTTTCTTTTGTTTCTTATTGATGGCTTTTGTTCTTGTGAAGTGATCCCGCAGGGTGAGAGTGGAGGAGAAGGGTGAATGTGAAAACAATGATAGCTAGAATTACATCTACATATTCTTGGTCTTGCATCATGTCTTGCCCTCCTCCATTTTGCAGATGAAAAACAATCTTAACACACGGCTGCAAATGCGCTGGTATTACTGATGTTGTGATTTTCTTTTGACACAACACACACAAAAAAATATTCTCAGCATGGTTTCTGTATCGCAAGAGGACAGTAAGCAGACAGATGGTGTTTCAGTTGCAATTTGCTGTGACAAATTACTTTCTTAGGTGCCTCACTTCCTGTCTTCTAATGGCATACAAAGATACCTTGACTTGCATTGTTTTTAACTCACTGTAAAGATTTTAACTGGCCCATTTGACATGAGGGTAAGAGTGTTTGCTAAAGGGTCGTGAGACTGGGGTTCAATTCTTGGTCAAGTCATACCAAAAACTGTAAAAAATTAGTACTTGATTCTACTTGCTAAATACCCGACATTATAAGGTGAGGATCAAGGACAAGTGGAGTATTCTTGGCAACAGAGTGACGCCCTCTCTTACATCGCAATGTAGCAGCTAATGAAAAGGAAATCTTCGACTACATGTCACATAGAACACTTACAGGGGATGCCAAGTAACCTGAATGTTTATTATTGTTGATGTTAAGAAAATAGATTGAGGCGAAAGGTAATTTTACAAATGAAATATTTATGTTCCTATTTACTTGCTTTCCCATGAAGGCAGAGTTAGACACAATGTCGGTTTTTAATGTGGTGAAAATCCAGCTCCCCAAAAACTTTGGATAGGGACAAAAACGTCTCAGTTATGAAGGATTTCTCCTCCACAGACCAAGAATAGAAAAGGTGACGTATAGCATCTGAACAGATACTACATTGTGATTTTAGAAATATGTTTTAGGAATTCTAGCATGGACTGTTAGAACATAAACAATGGAGACGATTTAGTGATGGTGTCAGGTGATCTTTATGTTATGTGTACTAATAATGTTATGAGATAGTTTAGAAGAGACACATACAGTTTTAGTATAGAGTGGGGAATCAGACTGAGAAAGTCGGACAAGTTAACATGAAAGATATTGTCTCCGCGTTTTGGAAGCTGAGAGAAACGTAACCTTAGCATAATGTAGAACGCATAATGTTTTGCAGCTCCGATGGAAAATAACGACTCATGAAATAAAGTTATATAAAAATATAGCTTTGATTTGGTATTTTCTTCTGGTGAAATCTTCAATTACAGACTAACCGAAAGGAAGGAGGTATGTGTTTCAGCATATTCCCACATAGTAAATGAACGGTTTTTATATGTGTAACCATTCTTTCGTAGCCTGCCACTAAATGAAAAAGAATATTACAATAATATAAACTAAATGTATATATATACCACTAAAAGATAACAGAACCATTTATAGATATGTATACACATACATTATACATCTATATGAAAAATATAATTCTGTATGAAAAATATAATTCTGTATGAAAAATATAATCGTCTACATAGCTTTCTTAACAGTTTTCCTAAGCTGAAGATATAATTTGCCGTTATTTCCCTTTTGAGGTGTCTTTTGTATTGTTGCTTCATCCTTTCGCTTTCAATTCAGAGTTTATGTACAAAATATTCACACACACACATATATATGTTATTGTATCGATGTAACCATTCACTATATTTTTATTATTATTTTATTATATATTAGCAAGGATATCCGGCGTTACCCAGATGCTGGAAAAATATAATCTTCTCTTCTATCTTCTTTCTATTCTATCTATATAAATAAAATGAACTCATTTTTTCACGTCGGATTTTGACCTTAATAGGATTAAAAATCAAGATATTTCATGCAAATATAATATGCACAAACGGCAGAACAATATCTGAGGTGTGTTATAGGCTTATTATTTCTCAAATTCCTCGATAATCTTAGATTTCTATACTTTTTCTGCTGAGAAGTCACGGCCAAAATCGGTTAAGATCAATGGAAGTGGTAAAATATTTTCTCTCTAATAAATTCCTCCTCCCTCTGCCACCACTTAACACCGTTTGGGGATCGTTCACAAGGAACAGTTGAGAAGAGAACACCGGTTTGGCTTCGTAGTTCTTTCATGTGAAGTTATTTAAAATCACTAAACTAAGCTGCAGTGCTCTGTGGCGTAGTGGTTAGCGTGCTGGACAATTCACATTATATTTCCACGTTCGTGCCGACCTACCGTAGTCGTTTTTTTTTTTTTTTTTTTTTTTTCCTAAACAACTGGAATGGACTTTTCTTGGTGGCCGAACTGTTAACGTTGCAGATGTTTTTTTTTTTTTTTCACACTTTATTTTCCTACTTTTACTCATGACTCCGGGTTTGATCCTTCCTACTTACCTACCATAACATTTTTTAAAACTCCCCCCCCCCCGTCCCGGAAACAAACACTCGGGCAACGCCGGGTACCCCCGCTAGTAGTTAATATAGTATGTGCAAAATCTGTCTTTTAAAGCATCTCTCTTTCTCTCTCTCCCTCTCTCTCTCTCTCTCTCTCTCTCTCTCACCCACTCTCACACACAATTACTCACTCTCAGTTATATGCAACTTAAGAGAAGTTGTTAATAACAAATAACATATCAAAGTGTTTAAATAACAAGGCAATTGGATCAAATTTTAAAATGGCAATCGAAAGAGTGGGTTCAAAGAAAATGAAAATGCGTAAGTCATTCCCAGTTTGATGGGGTTTTTTTTTTACATTATAATTTTTGGCTTTAAAAGGCAATTATTTTTCCAAAAATTTGGCTAATTAATCATTTAATTAATGTATTAATAAGCGTTCAGTATATACAATAATAAAGGGGAAGCTAAAGCTAATATGAATTTACATAAATAAGAGGTTTATTGCTCGGATTTGATGAGACATGAATGATAAACATGGATTATTTGAATAAAGTGTGTATCTTTATCATTTGGGATTATCTTTTATTTTGTAAATAGAATATTATCAAAAACCAATCACCCCTGGCTCATTTGGTTAAATTAACCTGGAGTAATTGTTATGCTGGTTGTTATGTATGTATTGATAGGTGAAATGTTTTGGTGACTATTAATTTGTGCACAAACGATAAGGTAGGTTAAAATTGTTTGTTAATTTAGATTAAAATTAGTGAAGAGCAGACCTCACCATAAGAAGACTGTCATATATAAATAATTATTACCATAGATTAAGTGAATTAAAAAATACAAAAATCTTTTATACATTTAAATACAATAAATAACTGTTATTGTTAACTAAATAAACATGCTTTAATTTTGAAGTGAACGGGTTTTACAGGGAATCTGCATGGAATTTTGGAAACAAGAGCAAGTTACCCCCAGGGATTAAATAAAGGGTTCTGCTTGAAATGTCGTACAGATTACTGAGTTTGACAATAAAGATTTTGATAATATGCATGTGAAGAGGTTCGAAGATTACACCGACCGAAATGCTGTGTGAATAAAATCCAAGAGGAGAATGGTAGTCCAAATAATCCAAATAATGGTTTTATTTTTTTCTATGATATTTCGTAACTGAGATAAAACCAATTTTTGTCTAGGCAGACGTACATAGGCCAAGATGTGAATTTACACAGTAAATTTGATGTATTTATCACAATTTTCCTACCTTTTCCTATTAATCAAATAATTATAACATTGTGATTCTACTAAATGAATTGTGTCTACAGAAAAGAAAAGACAAGACAAAGATAATAAATCAACTTTTTTCTCTTTTGCGAAACCAGACAGAAAATGTCCATGAAATGTTTTCAAATCATCCAACTACACTTTTGCACAAAATGTCCACTGCACTTCATTCCTTAAGTGTTAAGGTTAGGCAAGGGACACAATGATACTCTGACCTTTTGCTTGACCTTAACTGATTTTCTTTATTGTCTCTGTCTAATATGAGGCAGAAATCTCAGTAATCAGTGCCCATTGTGAATTTGTTTTTTCTTGTTTGTTTTTTATTTTTTATTAATTCGTGACATTATTTCTTTAGACAGCATCTGTAGTTTATTTCAGAGAACGGAATCTAATTTGCATTGATAAGGACTGGATAATACTTAGATGAGGTAGACAAATTCTTTAGATTGAAAAATCAAATTTTCTTCAAACAAACTTGTTCCACATATCTAGCGACACATTTAAGCATAATCAGGGGAATAAGGGTGGATCTTGTTGGGTCCCACCAGAAATGTTTTCAACAGCGCTTTGTTTGTTTTCTATTTTTCTTAAAATGTTGTAGAAAACACATTTAACTGTAACAATATTGAAAAAACAAAGATTACTGCATTAGTAAGCGTCAGCCCCTGTACATCTTTGCAATGTTGCATTAGTGAATGTTAGTTTTGCAAGTATTTCTACAGAATGTGCTCTGATGAACTTACTGCCCCTGTACTTCTTAACGAAAATACTCCCAACCCACCCACATCTCACTGTAGAGGTCTCTAGATGCCAGGAGATTTTTGTATTCCGATAGCTTCTTTCATCAAACCGTTTTTTCTTGGGAATCCCATTCTTGCTCCCTGTTTCCCCGGCTTTACAGACATGCAGAACTGTAAATCTAATGCAAACAAATTCATTGAATTGAAAATTGGATTATTATTCACACAAATCTTGTTGCATATATCTGGACATGCATAACCAGGTGTGTGAGAGTGGAGTCTGCTACCCAACTATCTACCCAGGTTTCTCTTTCATCAATCTAGTCCCTATTATAGTGACTCTTTATGCTTCAATGGCAATATGCCTTGTTTAGATGGACAAAAGTAAAAACAAAAAAGAAACTCAAACTTAAATTCTATCTCGCTTCCACTCTCTTAAAAATCGGTACTGTTTACAAATGTAAAATGTGTACTCCATTATAACATAAGTGCGCAGTAAATCCAATGAAAAATCATTCGTGAAAGAAAATTCAATAATTGAAAATGTATTTAAAGAAAACACGATGTAAATAGACATATGCCCCACCTTGATGACTATGGAGTAACAATTTTTTTCAGATTATAAAAATCTTCTAAAAGAATGTCCTACCTGGAAGTGTGTTGTTTAAATTTGAATTAAAATATATAATTTTCGAAAGTCAGTACAAAGAAATACAGGTTTTAAGTAAAAAAAAAACAACCAAAAAAAAACGCTTACATATAGAAAAAATAATCCACTAATTCATTTAATGGAGTCACGTGATTTTCTCCTGATTGGAAGGTTTGAAAATCTCACCATTAAAAGAACATATGGACTTTACTTTTCTGGTGATAACATACCGCGAGGAAGAATGAAGAAAAATAAAAAGAAATTGATTCTACTCCTGAAGAAGGCGTTATATCACTGAAAATTTTATTATAAACAAATGAATCTTTATTTAAACATATTTCTATGCTGTACTGACGTTCTAGACTTACAGATTAAACTTCAATTTCGTGCATGTCCATCTCAAGTGCTGATTCATTAATATTTTTGTAAAAGAAAACATTATATAAAACATTGGATTATTTGTACGATTTTATTAGAAAAAGATTGTGTTTTATCTTGGTATAGGGCCTTGTTTTCAATTGCATCTCTGGACAAACAGATAGAAATACACTATTTATATTATAGATTCACTTTTTTCGTTTGCTTTGTCCACTCTTATTATTATTATTATTATTATTATTATTATTGCCTATTCTCATAAAATGATGAATATTTTTGTATATTATTTTCATTTAAAATTAAATCCCATTACACTCTTCTGTTTTTTTTGTGACTTTATGCTAACAATTGTTTTTCATAGTCATCCACGTCTTTATCATTTGTTGTTTTTCTCAAGTTGCACTTGTTATTCCAATACAAATGATTCCTTCTGTTTTATAAGCATTCAGTTGAAGATGAAATCTCAAGTGCCATTCTTGCCTGATCAATAATAAGTGTCCATTGCCATAGTTCTTTATCTATAAGTTTTATTTATAACCTCCAATAACTTCAAGTGTCTTACCACAGGTGTTTCGGCTTAAAGACTTTAGAAACTAGCTTTTATTTTTCTTTGGATATTGATTAAAATTATTGCCAAGCAGCTTTCATATTAGTGTAATAACTGTCTGTTTTTCTGCTTCCATTGAGAATTTATTATTGATATTTTGCCTGGTACATTGATATGTGCATGGGTCATTTAGATCAAAGGAAAATAGCAGTAATTTTTTGTCTGAGTTTCTAACTGGGTGAATAGTTTATCTTTATGGTTAGGGAAAGAACTTCTACCCAGAGGTAATTGCTCCATTGTTTCAACACATGTGTGGATTAGCAGATTATACTGAAGTACTTGCTAAAGGCAACTTTTGGGCTTTATTATTTTGCAGGAACGTTTGACCTTTTCCCACATGCAGTGTGTGTTATTATCAAATGGTTGCCTTTTTGCTACTGGCCAAGGTCAGCCTTGTTTAATTTTGGTGAACTAATGAGCACCGATTGTTAACATTTTTTTTCCATATATAGTGTTAAGAAAAAATATATCTATATACTTGAAAATGGATGATGCCATAAAAGATTTAACAAATTGATAGATAGATATAATGAATACTGTCCGACTAGTTATACATGGTCCGATATTTTATGAAATGTACATAGAAATAAATTCTTGTTCTGAATGCACAGGTTTCTATTGAAAACAACGACTTTAGATCAGTTTAGGAACACGTTTTGTCACAAAACAAAACTATAAAAAAATGGAAATATTTTATAATTACTAAAATTATTAACATCAAACTAAGTGTGGATGTTTTAAAAAATACCACATGTGATCGTATTAACTAGTCATAACCGGTTCAGAATGAACTAAATACAAGCTAACGATACCCTTTTTTGAAGTGCAAGCAATAAAAAAGTTCACTATGAAACAGGAACAGATAGAATGCGAAGAAAAGGGCAATATTTAACCAGTTTATTGACCGGCTAGCCATAGCCATCCTTTTCTATCTATGTGCAAATTAAATAGAGATCCATGCAAAACTAAAGCAAAAATATTAAAAAATGTTTGGAGAATTTTTCCATTGGAATTTGAAGTTCTGAATTTAGCTGACAACTATCCTGTTATTTCTTTTATAGATCCTGAAATGAGAAATCTTTTCAAGCAGAAATAAATATTAGTGGTTCTTATAATTCTTTGAAAAAATTCCTCAACACATTTTGGGAGTAATTTTACATGACTCGGTTTTGGGTGTTAACACAATATTTAATCAGGATGTTAATGGAACAGCCAATATTTTCAATGATTTAGCGCAAAGATATTTCCCAGAACCTTTTAGTTTCATGAAGTTAAATGCAGTAATTAGTCTGGAATATTATATACACTGATAAATGACACACACTTATAAATGAGTTTACTGTTTTTTCTACCAATAATGATCTGTTAACATTACTTGTTGATAAGACAGCAAAAGTTAAAAAACACATGTTTATTAGGATAAAAAATAGGCATGGGTGAAGCACATCGACTCTGAAAAGTTCAAATCTTTTGAAGATTAGGAAAGAGTTTATCATAAGTAGCTATGCGTCGTTTCTTAGGAGTAGCTAATAATAGCGAGATATAATTTTTACTTTTTAATCTGTTTTTTTTTTTTGGTTTTTTTTTCAATACTAAATGTGATGAAGGCTTTTTATACTTTGAGGTTTAATTTTAGGAAAAATAATTTCTTTCAAAACTTTCATTTAATTCTACTTATATTGTTATCTTAGATCAGATAAATTCTTTATTACATATATATAAACATGGTGTTCATAAAGTCTGTTTTACACGTGCCCTTTTCAGAGGAATGTATTATAGGCGTGTGACCAAACCATTCCTATAATTTTGTCGTTTTTGTCACTTGAGCACTTGCCCTAAAAAATTCATATATATATATATATATATATATATATATAAAAAGCTGAATGTGTGTGTGTGTGTGTGTGTGTGTGTGTGTGTGTGGGTGTGTGTGTGTGCGTGTGTCTGGTCACGAATAGGCTCCTATATGGTTGAATATTTTAAAAAACTGATTACATATAATGATAGAAGTAGTAGTAGCTTCCTCAGACTGTTACAGAAAGGTTCTGTAAAAGTCTGAGGAAGCTACATGACGACCAAAAAAACGGTTGTGTAGCCGAAACAAAAATGTAACTTAACAGAAAAATATGGTAATAAAAAATAAAACGCATATTTGCTCTACAACAGTAATGAACACTTTCTTCAGGATTTTATTAATTACTATTTGAAATTTTAGGTGATGCCATAGAATATATATATATATATATATATATATATATATATATATATATATATATATATATATATATATTCTATGGCATCACCTAAAATTTCAAATTTCGTGCAATAAAATGTAGACAAAAACTTATTAATCTAAATTTCATAAAGATTTAATAAAAATTTAAATATCACATTTAAAAATTAAGATTATTTGAAAAATAAAACCATCATATGTTGGTCTATAAGGAAGTGATAACAACATTAATACATTTCTGTGGAATTTCCATTCGTGTTTAGCCTTTAGTTACTGAAAATTAGATTTAATGATCAAAAGACTTCCGTG
The DNA here is from genome assembly GCF_053919585.1 of Euprymna scolopes. Classification (NCBI taxonomy): domain Eukaryota; kingdom Metazoa; phylum Mollusca; class Cephalopoda; order Sepiida; family Sepiolidae; genus Euprymna; species Euprymna scolopes. The sequence continues at coordinate 74,282,131 of NC_136499.1, read as the reverse complement.
GGGGAAATGCAGAAAATGGAGAGACTATCATGTCAATAAACCAGCTGGAAAGTCAGACTTAAAAATTCTCACGAAAAAAGAAGAATGATCAATAAAAATGCTCTTAATTCATTATAAAGGAAGAAATGCCAATAAAAATTTTAAAAATAGCAGGAAATAGATAATAGACAGAAATAAACATCAGAAAAATTTCAGTAAATGATGGCTAGTTCAATTTCTGAGGCTAGATTCTCTCACAAAATGGCTGACCCGACAGTGAGTTATTGTAACTATGGCAGCACACTGGGAGACAGTTTACATTTTTATTGATTATATTTTATTCTTTTAAGACAGTAAAATATTTATTGAAATTCTCTTGCATAGCTGCTTTTAGGAAGTGCGGGTTTAAATTGCGAACATTTTTACTGGGGGTTCTCAGTTCACAGTCAAGATCGGGCGAATCATAGCGATATAAATGATCTAAGAGTCTAGACTATTTTTATCACTATGATTCTGCGAATTCTAGACTTGATATCTGTAATGTAGAATCGAAAGCAATTAAAATGTTTTCTCGGAAAGTTCACATACTTTAATGAACCAAATAACCTTTCTAAATACAACAAAATAAATGTACTGATATACAAGTACAGAATATATTAAAGTAAAAATTAGTTCAAGCTAGATATCTTAAAGGTAAAGAATACAGAATGAGAGCGATATACCCTAGTCAATTAAATAGAGAATTCAGTTTTAAATTAGAAACTTACTGAGACAACACCCCCTGAGGAAATCCGAAGAGTACAACAATTATAACAAATAAATAATTTAAGCGTTTTTTTTTTACCTTCTAGAAAAGGAAGGAAAATACTTATGTCATTAAATATTTCTGGCGTTTCCCTCTTCTGTTTCTCATGGTTTGTCAAGGCGAAATACATTCCTATCAAAGATAAGACCACCGTGATGCACCTGAAGGGTAGATCAAAGCATAACTAATTTTTTACTGCCATTAACAATATCTTACAGGCATCAAAAGAACGCTGCGAAGCTTACTTATCTGCTGAAATGTAGATAAATACGTACTGATGATAACGAAAAATGCTAATACTATGATGCTTTTTTGTAAGTTTAATGATAGATGAGAAAGAATAATTTTGAGTAGCAATTGGATGAAGAAAAGTTAAAATTTATTATGTTTTCTGGTTATTTTACTATTTTTTTTAAATGATAAAATTAACGTCAATGTTCAACTATTTCAACAAAATTTTCCAATGACATACTAGTTTAGATTAAGCATTCTGTGAAATTTTCTTGGAACTTTTAAGCCCAAGGCAATAAATGAATCACAGAAAACCTGACTCTTTAAAGCCGACTCAAAAAGCTTAACCTTTTTTTTTCATGACCATTACCTGGAGATTTCATTTAGGCCCACACTCTCCTTAGTGGTCCTTATGATACACCTCGGGACTTATTAATCACACGTGCACTAGAAAGAGGTTTATGCAGACACCACAAGAAACTATTTCACCACCGCTTTTGATTAATCCGGTAAAGGACTGTTTTCTCAATCAGGATCCTTGGACCGTGGAATACATTTCCATGTGAGATAATAAATTCACCAACAACGCAACAATTCAAGGTGAATTTGGACAGATACTGCTGGGCTTCTGTATCCTTTTCTGTGTACATTTCTACCGCTCTTTTCCTACATGATAATTGACGTACGGTTAGTTCATTTTTTGCTAAATAAATTGAATTAAATTATATGTTACAAAGGAGAACAGTTCCAGGAATTGTTGGATAAGGATTTATACCATTTCTGACATTGTTTTTATTTATATGTTTCGGACTATTGTTCTCATTTTGATTGTTATGTTCACAACGTTTCAGCTGTTGAACTCTCTGGTTTTCCTTAGATGCCTTTTATTGTCTTCAGTAATGTTTGAACTTTACTCTTCATATAATATAGTCGAGTTTATTGCTCTCATTCCATATGTTTTAGATGGTATAAACTAGTTAATGTTAGCATCGATTGAACATGCAACCAAGTTAATTAATTCTGTTGGCAATAATATACTCCCTCCGATCACATATTTTTGCTAGTATATATAATGTAAGTGTTGAGTGTGTTGAACCGTTGATTTGGGCAATTTTTTGTTTGACTACACTTCGTCTCCTCAACCGATAAGATAATTTTTATGAGTATGACAACCAAAAAAATACTATACTAACACCCTCAAAAAAGGAGATAATGCCTGGAAGGATGATAGCATGAAAACGCAATAGATATCTCCCTACAAAAAAATCCAGGAAGAGGTAATGCCTGAGACGATGGTTTCATAACAATAAAACAGATGCTACATTAATTCCTCAAAGAAGGAGGTAATTTTTGGGAGCATGGTCTCAGAACAGCAAAACAGATGCTACACGCCTCTCTCCTGAATTCAGCATTGAAAGGTAGAACATTTGTCTAGCATAGTGAACTGAATTAAAAATTACAAAAGCACAATTAATAAAAGTAATAATTTCGTTTCAGATTCAGACAGACATATACCAAATCTCTATTAATAATATTTTAAAAAATGCATTGGATGTAGAACGGGAGAATTGTATCCAGAGGATTCAATAGCGAGTTTGATTTAAACTTCTCAGAAGCTTACTTATGAGAAAAAAACATCTGAAGATGATAGGTGATTACTACGACTAAAACGTTGTGAGTATAAAAATCAAGACAAGGATAACAGTTTGAAACGTGTAAATAATGTAAAGATTGAACGTTGCTTGGCAGAAGATTGATCTAAAGATGATTACCACGTAAGATGGAGATTATGAAAATGAGCTAAATGTCTTGTAATCTAGACATTCGAGTTAATGGCATAAAGCTTAGTCAGGTGAAGATAGATTTCCACTTCTGATGACAGATTAAATATAAAAGATTGAGAAGATGATCTGCAATGTCAACCATCATCTTGCACATTTGTTGACACGCATGAAGATCCCCGTGGAAATGAAGGCCGAGCTCGTCAACTCGAACTTTGCTAATCTTTTGGCATATTAACGCTCATCTTGAATGTTTACAAAATCCCTTTGAGGGCAGGATCACTGCTTGTGGAATAAAGAGAGATGTAAATAGGATGTGATAAGACATGATTCTTGATAGCATAAGAAATTGTAAAAGGAAATATAATTTTTGCCAACATGTTTTTTGTTGAAAAAAACATAACAGAATCAAGTATGTTTATTTGTAAATTTAAATCCTTTTAGTTCTTACCACAAATTCTGCAGCCATCCTCAGCTAGAATTAAAATAAGGAAAATTAAAATATTTGCATTTTCTTCATTAAAGAAACAACTCAGTTACTTGCAAATTCAAATTGAAGTGAATGATCGTTTCTTGTTCAGAACGATTACAGAAATAATGAAAATATACATAATATTAATCATATCACAATTGTATTATTTGGATTATTCCGACTACTGTTCACATTTTTGATGCTATTCCCACAGTTCGATTGATGTAATCTCCAACCTTTTTCAGATAAGTCTTGTCTACTTTGGTGGCCCTTTATTTAATCCATGGAGGACAATTTGCTTCCATTCTATCAGCCTCTTTAAGGTCTTTACAATTCATACTAGAATAGTTGATAATTAATAATCAGTTCTAAGTGATAGTTTTCTCAAGGTTGAAACCTTAATCCTTGGTAATGTAAAATTTCAAATTTTTAGACCCAAAATTTGCTGAATAGTTAAGTAGAGACCGCAAAGCTCAAATCTTTTGAACTTTGATTCCTAGGCAGCTAATTTTCGGCCAAAAACCGATTGAAAAGCTTATCCTATGTCTGAATACACTTAATGTAAAATTTCAAATGATCGCTGCTGCAAGGAAGGTTGGCTCCCTCTACCGTGCTAGAAAACTACTTACGCCTGAAAGTATCCTGTACCTCTATAACGCCACCATTCGCCCATGTATGGAGTACTGTTGTCACATCTGGGCTGGTGCATCTGCTGCTTGTCTCTCGCTCCTCGTCAGGGTTCAAAAGAGAGTCGCCAACCTGATAGGTCCTGAACTGTCATCTAGGCTTCAGCCTCTGTCCCATCGACGAGATGTTGCATTCCTCTGCCTGTTCTACAAATACTTTAATGCTCTGACGAACTGCAAACACTTGTACCTCCTTGACGTAACTACCCCCGACAAACCCGACAGGCTAGTAAGTCTCACCCTTTACAGTAGAGATCCCTAGGTGCAAGAAAGCCTTTTACTCCAATAGTTTCTTCCCCAGAACTGCAGGTCTTTCGAACTCCCTTCCGGGATTCTGCTTTCCCAACTGTACTGATATCCAGAAGTTCAAATGTAATGTGAACAAACATCTTTCTACTCATCTCCCTTCATAATGCCCCTGCAAATTAAGTCCCTGATAGTAGCCCCCTACTTCAAAGTGGCACTGTGCCTTGTTTGGGGTAAAATTTAATAAAAAATAAATAAATAAATAAAATTAGACCAGAAATTGGCTGAATAATTTGGTAGAGACCTGAAAGGTCATTTTTTTAAACATTGACCTTAATTTTGACCCCTTAACATTTATTGTTTTGGGCTCAAATCAAGTTAAAATGTTTGATCCATGTCCAAGTAACCTACATCTTAAATTTCAAGTGTTTAGACCCAAAATTGGCGGAGGCGTTTGGTAGAGTTTTCAAAGGTCAAATCATTGAACTTTGACCCCTTAACAGCCAAATTTCCGGCCTAAAACCGATTAAAAAATTTTTCCCCCAAATCTCAATACTCCTTATGTCAAATCTCAAGTCTGTAGACTGAAAATTGACATAGTTTTGAAGAGAAATGTACAGACACAGACAGACACTTTCACTTATATATATATATATATATATATATATATATATATATATATATATATCATTACTTATCTTTGAATTCATGCCTTGAATCATAACGTAAATTATAATTATATGATGTCATGCCAAAGCTATAATCATAGAATGTATGCATCTATTTCTCTGATGTTCTTCTATATCCACTGTGTTCCTATGTAATGGTACAAAACAATAACATTAAAACCAAAATGTCCATCCCTGCAATAAAAACAATAGCTTCAATTCTTCCCTAGAAATATATTCACGTAAACTTATGAATATACACACACGTTAATTTCTTCATCTGCACCAAAAAAAAAATCCTATTCTCTTTTCACCTCTTTTTTTAGTTATTAAGACAAAAGGATAAAATACAATATTAAATATTTCTTTTTCCAATTGAAATTGATTAGTCTTATAGTGCATTGTCAAAATGAATTTCTATCATTGTTCTCTTTCAAAGTGATCTTTCCTGTTGTACTAAAACTTAATGGAAAATTCTTGTTATTATTGTCTTTTCAGAAATTATGCAAACGTTGAAGTGAAAATCGTTTTTATATCCACCAATTTATTAGCGTTTAAACATTAAGCACATTTTTCATGTGGCAAAGAGGGTATGCATATGATTCACTTATCTGGTCATTATATTAGCAACACTTTTCCTATCGAATCTGTCTTGTCACCACTTATCAAGGTCCAAAGGCTATTCGAGAATAACGATTTATTTGTAAATTAAACGTTGAATGTATTGGAGAGAGTACTGGTCTTCGTCCATCTGGCACCCTCATTAAGCCTGAACCTAGACTGGCCCAACTTTTGTGGTTGATTTAAAAGGATTTAAAAAGACTTTTTAATCATTTTATTGCTATTAATCGTAGCAAGTGCTTAAGTGGCTATAATTTCTTTCATCGTAAAATAGATACTTTACTGTCGGTTAAAATTAAATATATACGGCGTAATCACGTTGACATGTTGGCTCCCGTTAGATCACCGAAGTTAAGCAACGTTGAGCCAGGTCAGTACTAAAATGGGTGGCCATTTTGAAATTTCAGGTGCTGTATATGCTCTTGTTTATCTTGGCATTGATTCCAGTCGCCCTGGACTTCTCCTTGCCACTGAACTCAAGCAGTGTCGATTCAGGAGAGATGTGGTTGGAGATTGCGCAACCCTTGCCTCACGATTATACACGCAGCTACCCTTACAAGGGGTATCCATTGTCTTGCGAGACTGAACGGAGGCGTCATTGATTTTAAATCTCTAATTTCTATGGAACGACTGCAGATACTAAATATAAGATTAGAATTATAGTGCTTATAATGCAATTGTTTATTTTTTAATGAAATCAGCAAAGTTAATCTGCTTTATTACATAGAATAAATCATATAAACAAATAAGTGAGAATATTACTATATAAGCAGACCTTCTCCTATCGGATATATTCTGTGTGAATCTTTTTTTTTATATATATTAAGTCACCACTAAACAAGGTGTAATTCCAGGATACGGGTTAATCTGTAAATTGTACGATGGACATGTTGGAGACAGAAATATTCTTCAGTCAACTGACTCATCCTCATTAACGCTTACCCTAGGCTATTATTTCTTATATTTCTAAAATTGATACTTTATTGCCAGTTTAATTTGAATCTAATTTCTTTGAAACGGCGGCAAATTCTAAAGTTGTGATGACAGCTTCAGTGATTATAGCGCAAGTTTTCATTTGCCCATTAAAGGTATCAATGTTAACCTGCTTTAGTGTATGAAATAAATAATTTAAGTTTTCTTTTTTTTATTTCGTTGCTGAATTTTTAAAAAGAGGATTTACTAGTCGTATTATTTGGATTTTCCGGGTTACTTTTCTCATTTTGAGTGCTATTTCCACAACGATGTAACCTCCGAACTTCTTCCGGTGTATCTTATAAAACTTCAGAATATTCTTATCAAACTTTGGAATATTTCTGTCGAAGTCGGAAATCTGCATGAAATTTCGAATAGAACCCTTTATTGAATCCACTGAGGTAGTATGCTCTTGTTCCGTTAGCCATGACTGGGTAGGAGTTCTAAGTAATTTGCATATATACATATATATATATATATGTAGGAGTTCTAAGTAATTTGCATATATAATCAGGGGTCCATCCTGGGCCCAACTCTTTTCCTGATCTACATTAATGATCTTCCAAATCACATCCTTACATCATTTGTAGACATTTATGCTGACGACACTACCATTTATGGTAGCACATCTAAGACAGTAAACGACCAAGTTCTCTCCAATTCTCTCTCCTCTGATCTTGAGCATGTAGTACAATGGGGAAAGGAGTGGCTGGTTACTTTTAATGCATCTAAAACCAAGCTTCTCTCTTTACATCATCAACATTCTGATCCACATCTGGCATCAATTGAAATGAATGGCTCTCGTCTTCAGGAGGCCTCAAGTTTTGACAAGCTTCTGGGCTTGACCATTACTCCTGATCTTAAATGGAACACGTACATCAACTCTGTTGCCAAGGCCGCTGGAAAAATGGTGGGTTCTTTCTATCGATCCAGTAGATATCTCACTGCTGATGCAATTTTCTATTTATATAAGAGCCAGGTACGTCCAAGGATGGAATACTGTTGCCACATCTGGGCAGGAGCTGCTAGAAAGGACTTGTCCTGCCTTGATAGAGTTCAAAATAGACTTCGTAGCCTCGTAGGAGATGTCCTTTTCTCTTCCTTGCAACCTCTATCTCACAGAAGAGATGTTGCGAGTTTGTCTCTTATGTATCGTTATTTTCATGGAAAGTGTTCGACTGAGCTTCAATCTATGGTCCCCCTTCGCAAAACTTTCACAAGAAACACTCGTCTAGCTGTAAACACTATCAATAATTCCCCCCACTCTTTATCTGTGCCTAAACCTAAACGTAGATTCCATGAACAAAGTTTTTTTTATTAGAACTGCACGCCTGTGGAATTGTCTTCCGTTTTCCTGCTTTCCGGCTGACTACAATATGGTTGTCTTCAAGTCTAACGTAAATAAGTTCTTGATGAACCGTTCCATATAAGTTATCAAATTTAACAAATTTTCATTACTAATGATTATTATATTGTCCAATTTCTACTGTACACTCTTTAACCCTTATCCTTGAGTGGCCTCTTAGCCTTGATAATGTGTTGATACCTATGAAAAAAAAAAAAAGAAAAAGAAAAAGTCCAATGTGAACAAGTTCTAATTGAATCGTCCCCCTAAGTAATCCAAGTTACAAAATTCCCACTGTTTACTATGCTAAAATCACAATGACTAATGTATACCTATTAACCCTTATCCTTGAGTGGCCTCTGGGCCTTGATAAGTGGTGACATCCATGTAAAAAAAAAAAAAAAAATTGTATTTTTTTAGTATTACTGCACTGACGACTTAAGCATCATCTTCCAGAAGAATGTAACGTACAACTAAAGTTTATTCACTATGACACGGTTTCTTTTTATAATTGCATTTTAGATAAGTTTAGCAGGAATCATTTTTTTATTAAGAAAATATAATTTTAAATTAAAAATAAAGCAAAACAAAAACGATGTGGATTCTATTCCAAAGTATTGTTCCTTTTATTTTTTATTTCAAAGGTTAATAATTAACGTCCATAATTATACACAATAGTTATGAATAATCTCTCTTAAAAAATATACAAAACAGCAAACACACATGGATAAGTGTAAGCAAAGTATTTTGAAAAACTACTTCATAAAAATATTGCATTTATATAAATAAGATTGCATATATAAATAAGATTGCATCCCATATAAAGTAGGTTTAATCATTAAAGAAATATTATTTCAAACAATTTCTATGACAAAAAATATTAAAAATTAAATTGAATCATAACTCCTGCCACTTCTCCCTTACTGATCTTTATATATATATATATATATATATATATATATATATATATATATATATATATATATATATATAAGGAGTCATCGCTTATCAAGGCCTAGAAGCCTTGGGGATAAGGGTTAATGCATGTGCACCGTGGTAATCGGTAATGGTAGAAATTGGGTAGAAATTGATTATTTATAAGAATAACTCAACAAAACTTGTTTACGTTGGACCTGAAAATAACTATGTTATAGTTAGTTGGGGAGCAGCTAGCAATATTGTATTCTACAGACAAGCAGCTCCCCCTTTCTAAAACTCCAATCAAATATGTCAATTACATATTGCTTTCTTAATACTAAGTAATAAGTAAAGAAAATTCTATATTATAAATTATTAATTTTATAAGTTCATATGTTAAAAAAAAAGAATTGACAAAAAAAGAATCACTTTCATACAACCTTTGCAATAGCCAGTTTAAAATAAACAACACAGTATGACTACTTTTTAATGTTTCATATACAGATTAAAGACTAGTGCTATGTTGTATAGAAAAAATATGTTTCATATACAGATTAAAGACTAGTGCTATGTTGTATAGAAAAAATGTTTCTTATACAGATTAAAGACTAGTGCTATGTTGTATAGAAAAATATGTTTCATATACAGATTAAAGACTAGTGCTATGTTGTATAGAAAAAATATGTTTCTTATACAGATTAAAGACTAGTGCTATGTTGTATAGAAAAAATATGTTTCATATACAGATTAAAGACTAGTGCTATGTTGTAAGGAAAAATATGTTTCTTATGCAGATTAAAGACTAGTGCTATGTTGCATGGAAAAATATGTTTCATATACAGATTAAAGACTAGTGCTATGTTGTATAGAAAAATATGTTTCATATACAGATTAAAGACTAGTGCTATGTTGTATAGAAAAATATGTTTCATATACAGATTAAAGACTAGTGCTATGTTGTAAGGAAAAATATGTTTCTTATGCAGATTAAAGACTAGTGCTATGTTGCATGGAAAAATATGTTTCATATACAGATTAAAGACTAGTGCTATGTTGTACAGAAAAATATGTTTCATATACAGATTAAAGACTAGTACTATGTTGTATAGAAAAAATATGTTTCATATACAGATTAAAGACTAGTGCTATGTTGTAAGGAAAAATATGTTTCTTATGCAGATTAAAGACTAGTGCTATGTTGCATGGAAAAATATGTTTCATATACAGATTAAAGACTAGTGCTATGTTGTATAGAAAAATATGTTTCATATACAGATTAAAGACTAGTGCTATGTTGTATAGAAAAAATGTTTCTTATACAGATTAAAGACTAGTGCTATGTTGTATAGAAAAAATATGTTTCATATACAGATTAAAGACTAGTGCTATGTTGTATAGAAAAAATATGTTTCTTATACAGATTAAAGACTAGTGCTATGTTGTATAGAAAAACATGTTTCATATACAGATTAAAGACTAGTGCTATGTTGTATAGAAAAATATGTTTCATATACAGATTAAAGACTAGTGCTATGTTGTATAGAAAAAATATGTTTCATATACAGATTAAAGACTAGTGCTATGTTGTATAGAAAAAAAATGGACGTATTCAAATGCATTCTCAGTAGACAGACGAATTACATTTGTATAAATATAATAGATGAACTGAACTGAAATTTGATAGATAGTACAAGTCTCCTACTGAACACTTTATGCCATATCTTAATCAATAATTTACTCTCTATGAAATAAAATTAGAAAAAAAAGATAAAATGATAGACACAAAGATGGCAGTAAAAATATAACAGCAGATTAGCATTCATTGTAAATCATTGTTTGCATGAGAAATTTCCTGATATACCAACATATGTGTCTGCTGCTTTTATTTTCTTATATTTAGTGGGTTTTTTTATTTAGTTTTATAGTCAGTTATTCTCTCATTGATTTTAGTTGTGTTTCTTGTTGCATTTGTTTTGTACTTGAGAAATTGATCAAGTCTGCTTAAGAAAGACATCTACAAGAAAAGCAAAATAAATGCTACAAGTGACAGCTAATGGATTATTTATTTATGAAGTCTTTTTGGTCATATTTCAAATTTCGCATGGTAATCCTTGTTACTTTTATGATTAAGTCTCTTCAAACTTCACAGTCAAAATAACAAGGAAATAAAGATTTTAGCAGATGTAACATTTATATAAAGTGTCTTTCTTCACTACAATCAGACTCTTGTCGTGTCTGACCTTTTAAAATTACTTATTGTCCTCTCAGTCAAGGTGGTGACGTCAGAGTCTGAGGGAGTCGTAGGATTTGGAAGGAGTTCGGACTGGAATTAGATTCGTAAGGATGCTTGATGTTAAAGTTTTTGAATTCCCCACAAAATCAATAGACATTCCTTTAATAGCCCTTTTGCGAGGATCAAAGTGTTGTATCTGTTCTAATAGGACACATAATCTTTGCTGTCCTCGATCACTGACTCCTTCTAGATTAAACAATTTTTTTTTTTTGAAGAGCTGGGCTTATTAAAACAGACCTTTTGTCTAATTCTGTCCTCTTGAGGAAGGAAGTAAATAGAAACATTCTGAATATTGGAAGACTTTTAAAATAAGGAATCGGATATTTGGTTATTCTTGGAGTCGGAAAATTTGAACAATTAAATAAAAGGATTAACAAAGAAAGGTTGTCTATATTATTTAGTCAAACATGTTTGAATGGGACACTACATATAGATGTATATTTTAATTGTGTGTATGTGTATGTCTGTATACTAGTTAGACAATTCCAAACGTGTTCATTGTAACCCCCCTCCCCAATTGTTGTTTCCTTAATTTTGGGTGATTTTATTTTCATCTAAAATCGAGTGGATTATATTTGTTAGCTCTTTTATTTTTTTTTCAGATCAAATAAATAAATGTGTTCTGCGTTGTTTAATCACAAAACCATGAAATGGAGCATCAAACAAACTTATAATGCTTCCATTTACAACACACTCCTATCTCTTTCTTCCCCCCCCATCTCTTCCTCCCTTTCTCCCTTTCTTCTCTCTCTCTATAACATGAAAATTTTCAAAATTTTAACAATCAGTGTATCTGTTTATCCAAAAATCTCTCGTCTTAACGTTAACGACTGTTTTCTTATGTCTGTCTGTTACCGTTACTTGAAACCATTTCTATAAGTATATAAGAAATATATATAAAAAAAAGTCAAATAAATTCTCATAGTTCCATTGTATATTAGGAGATAAATAAATAAACTGATGAACATTGCTGAAATCTTATTATCTGCTCAATCAAAATATTGCAATAAAGAGCAATGTCGGCTCCTCTTATCACATGGATAAAACTCGATATATTTTCTGTGTTCTTTCTTGTCGTTTCTTTACATGAGACTAATTTGGTCTCTCTGCCTAAAGATTTCCTTTCCCAATTGATGTTTACTGCTTAAAATGGAAAGATCAAATAAAAACCTTACCTTGGAAATTTCTTTGGCCTGCATCAAAGGAGGAACAATATTTGAGAAACTGTTCAGTCTCACATACATATCTTTATATATATATATATATATATATATATATATATATATATATATATATATATATATATATGTATATATATATATATATATATATATATATATATATATATATATATATATACGCATGCATAAGTATAGACACGTTTTGGGGGAAATATATTATTAAATCTCTATTATCTATGTATCTTAAATATATATCTCTATCTAGACATATATATCTAAATGTATTGCGAAAGTTGGGTTCATTTCTCACACTAACAATGAAAACAAGATGCTATATTTCGAGTTATACAATCGACATCTTTTTACTATATGTTTATGTAAATGCTGCTAAGATTAACTAACATGCATATTTGTTTTTGAAACAGAATATTTTATTAATTAATCATTATTTGATATTGTTTTTTTCATTCAGTGAATGTTTTGATTTTAATATAAAAATTGGATTTATTTTGCAACATTATTATATTTCCTGGACGAATATTTAACATTTATGTTCAAATGTTTCTTTCTTTAGAAGGGCTGACTTAATTTTCAACAAGTTATGATTTATTTCTAAATTGCAAGTGAAAAGGCAGATTAATTTCCTCTTTCTTTTCTTTTCTTTACGGTCACATTTAAAAGATAAGATTTTAATCTTAGGTTTGCTGAAGCTACTGCCTGAAAATATCAATTACATTTAATACATTTTAATATCTTTTTAATCCTACTTCTCTCCCTTGTCAGTCAACGATAAATTTTTGTCTTCAAACTTACATTCTCTACCATCTGTCCTACACTTATGTGGACTTAAATTTATGTACAATCTAATAGCAATTACAATCGACAAATCTTTTAGAAGAATCAAATTTCAATGTGACTTTACTATCTTTGAGATTAATTTAACTAATATTTGATAATGATTCATGTGCAATCATCCAATCTATGCAACAATTAGATTTGAGAAGAGTCTCATTTGTACTAGAAAAACAATAATATGCAATAAAATGTATTTTCAAAGCAAAACAAAAATTGTAAGTATAAATTTCAACGTTAAATACCTCAGTAAACTATAAAAAATAGATATATATGTGTGTTACGCATAGTCGACAATGTAATGTGATATAATCAAAGCATATAGAATATGTATATGCTTGAAAATTATACTATATATCTATATATCTATAAAAGTGAAAGTGTCTGTCTTTGTGTGTACATTTCCCTACGCAATAACTCTGTCATTTCTTAGTCTACAGACTCGAAATTTGATATACAGGGTACTGAGATTTGGAAAAATCCGTGTGATCGGTTTTCGGCCAGAAATTTTGCGATTCAGGGGTCAAATGTCAACGATTTGACTTTTGAGAATTCTACCAAACTCCTCCGACAATTTGGGGTCTAAACACTTGATATTTTAGATATAGATTCCTTGTATATGGATCTAACTTAATAATTTCAGTTGAACCGAAAACAATTAATTTTAAGGGTTCATAATAGGGGTCAAAGTAAAAAAAGTTACCTTTTTCTTTGCTCAGCATAGACCTCAAAACACCTGGACAACGCCGGCCTGAAATGCTAGTATTTTATATAAGCACATCCACATACATACATACGTACAAACGTGTATAGATAATCGCTAATTTTTTTAAACTAACATTTCACCTTTTTCTTTTATATATGTTACCTAAAGCCTTTTTTATTTACTACACCAAGTCACAAATTTGTACACACACACTATATATATATATATATATATATATATATATATATATATATATATATATATATATATACTCACCTTTTAATTCTTTGGTAATCAGTATCCCGTTATTTTAGACCAGAGTATATTCACACGATCTGGTGTATAATATCTGCCGGTATTGTTTGACGTAATTTTACCAAGCGTCTAGGTTTGTCTTACATTATCAAAATCAATGTTTTTACTCTGATTAGCATGATTTTGTTTTAGTGTTAATTCAACTGTTGATTTAAACTGTATTAATCCCAAACTGTATCATCTCCATCCCATTTTTTTAAATAAGCGGATAGTGGAGAAGGAAGGGGATTTGAGGATTTCATTTCGCTTCTGTTGAAGTGTTTGTATTTAGCATTTTATACTTTATTTACTGCATGTCTTTTAAAGTGATTCTAGTTTAATATTTAACAGGTTTTCTCGATTTTTAAGTTGAATTATTTTGAATTTTTTCAGTCACGCATAAAAAAATATGGTGAATTTAATGAACTGCAGGTTTTAGGCTTTCTTAGTATTTTCCATTCAATTTCAAGCCTTTTATTTTCATCGATTAATTTCCAGTAATGCAACCAAAGTGAAATGTCCTTTTCATATGTTCCATTATTCATTGAAAGTTTATGCTCATATGTTCAAATATCATTGATGTACTTCCTATGTAGAACTTTCTATCCTTGGATTTTCCTCAATGTATATTTTAGGTTGGTATAAGGAATTCATTTCTTAGCGGGCATTTAACCGGTATTTGGCAATTACAGTTATTGTTATTGCTATTATCATTTGTATCTCTGATTGCATTGTTTCTCTTCAATATTTTATTATTGTGTTTTTTTTTTTGTGATGTGTTCTACATTACCTGTGCTCAATTTCAAGGTATCCTTGTTAAAGATCCTATATAGTATATTACCTGGTAGGAAATGTTTATTTATAAGGTGTAGAAATTTATACATTAATTTTGTTTTTAGCATTAAGTAAAATGGGGAGTAAACCAGATTATCTTCCTACCTCAATTTCTAGATTTATTTGTATTTTTCTTATATTTTTATATTTTATATCGACGCTTTTGTACCCAGTATTCCTAAGCATGTTATTAAACGTTTCTTCATCAGAGGACTTGTTACTTATTCTGCCTTCAATTTGTTAAGGTATATGTTTTATAACAGAGAATAAATAGTATGATGTGAGTGGACATATGTAGTGTAATAAATATGTAGGGTTTATAAATTCCTATTTCTAAATTAGAAATGAGGTCTAGGAAGTTAACTTGTTTGAAATTACTGTTTATTTCGACTTTCCGGTCGATATTTTTAATCTCTTTATGGATTATTCTTTTAATTATATCACACCTCACGCTCGTTACATCTCTAATAATCATTAACGTCATTTCTGTACAAGCTTATATCTTCTATTTTGATTCCATTTTTTATTGTAATATTATGTAATATATAATCCAATTAGATCTGTTGCTTCTGCTGAGTCAACAAGCTTATGGATATATCCAAGAAATCTAATTTTGTCCACGGTTCACCATTGCTGAAAAACATGTTGTACGGCATTTCAGGATTATATCGATTTTGCTTTTTGAGTTGCTTGTAGAATTTTTGGCAAATTTAATTACCTTTCTAAAATGTTATTTAGTAGAATTAGGGTAGTGTTTCCATGCTAGAAGCGTTGATTGAAATTTAATTTTAAATCGAAATATTTATGAAATACGTTTAAAAGCCGAATTACAACGCAATATTATGAAAATAAACAAGTATTTACTTGTATAAGATTTATACAAGTAAATACTTGTTAATTTTTATAATATTGCGTCGCAATTCGTCTTTGGAACTTATTTCATACATATTTCAATTTAATATATGTATTTCAATTATATATGTATATATATATAAATTTTATATATATATATATATATAAAATTGAAATATGTACGAAATACATTTGGAAGCCGAATTACAGCGCATATATATATATATATATATATATATATATATATATATATATATATATATATATATATATATATATATATAGGGAAATTCAATTAACTTTCTTGAAGTTATATATTTGGATTTTACCGTCACTGGATTATTTATCTTCCATTCACGTGTAATCACCTTTTTCTTCACCATATTCCTTCTGCTTCACTGTTTTGTTATCAAGTAAGATCTTTGACTTACTTGTTGTTTCATCAAATACTTTTGCATGCAAAATCCGATCCTGCATTTTGCTAATTCCTACCCTCTGATGAGAAGGAAAGTATTTCTTCGAAAGTCCGTGAAGGACTATCCATATATCAAGTGTTTCCTTTTCAGATTAAATATGTTTTTAACTCTTTTTCATAGTGTTTTTTAACATGTTTTATTAACTATATTCTCGTATATATATATATATATATATATATATATATATATATATATATATATATAATCAAGCATGAGTTTATTAAATTATGTTTAGTTCTATATAGTTTAGCAGAAGAATGGGATGATGCATTGCCATGCGTAAAAATCATCTGAATGTACCGTTACAATGGTAGGTCATCTAGACATGGTGATAAATGATTATCCAAAAAGGCTGTGTAATTATAGCTGGTAAACTTTACACCCTTTGGCACTTGGAATGTTCCAACCAAATCCCCAATGATTCCTGCCCAAAACATGATGACTCTACCTCCTTTTTGCCGATGAACTCTGTAAGGGGTCTGAGTTCCATTCTGGTTCCAAACTTTGGCTCATCCATTCAAACCGTCAAGAGTAGCACGGACTTCATTTGTAAATAGAACACATTGGAAATCCATTTTCATGTAATTTTGTCATCAAGCCATTAGTTTTCCCTATGTTGTTTGCTCAATTGAGATCTTGAGAGAGATTTAATATTCCTTACCATCTCATTCAACACATTGCATTGGATCTGGATCTTGGAGCGATTCCAGCTCTTGCAAAAATGGAAGCACTTGTGCTGTTTCGGTTTCGGCTGACTTCCCTATGAATTTTACGAATATCACGATCTGAAAATTTTCTCCCGGTGCCTTATCCTTTCTGGATTTCGTGTTGGGGTTGTTTGCTAATGAAGCCAAGGTTCTTGGATCTTTTTCCAGCTCCGTGGCTAAATCTTTGACTGACAATCTTTCTGTGAGTCCAGCAACAATCCTTTGTTTTTTTAATAACCTTCAATCGCCCATTTTTTGGCATTTTAAGGGATCTGCAATAAAGCAATGGACAGTATAAATTCCTTGATAAAAAATAAAATGCCATAACTTCCTAAATATCGCATGAATTTGAATAAAATTTTGGGAAACAACTAACCTAAAGCAGTCATTTGATGATAAAATTGTAATTTTTTTGTGACGTATATTTAGTGAAATATTGATATTTTACTAATTTGCAATCAAGCGATTGAAACAGATTAGATCATAAATTATAGTTTGTATTTTTACTTTACGAAACAAGGTCAATATACATTTGCTTAATTTATAATGAGACCTTAACGGACAAATTTCACCAAACTTATATGCCATAAATAAACGAATTCTCAAACTTGGGACAGCTTCATTTCCTCAGTAACAATACACATTTGTATGTCGACTCAAGAGTTTACTGACTCTTACTAAATGACACTGCAAACGGATGTATCGTTTTAGAAGTCATCAACATAGCAACAGCTTTTGCCACATCAAAAATGCATTGTTTCACATCGCACTCACTCAAATAAGGATAATAAAGCGTGTATGAATCATCATCATCATCATACCGTATGTATCCAAAAATATATGTATGACTAATCATCATCATATCGTATGTATCCAAAGATTCTATTGTTGGCATTGGTTTTCCCGATATTTTTCTTAACAGAATTATTTCTAGAAAGACATTGGGGATTAGGCGAGGGACCATGTGAAGGTTACCAACATCCTAAGTGAAAGTGAATTTTTAGGAACGAACTGGATTCGAACTTAGGACACCCACTAACAATTATGATATTGGGCATTTTATAGATTTTAGTGAGACACTTTGCCATTGCACTAGGATCAAGGTGTAGTATCTGTTCTCTCTCCAGTTAAGGGGATAGATATCCTACTTGATGGGAGCAATTTTTATTTTATTCCATCCAGAGTTTCCTTTTTTTCTAGAGCTGGATATCAACCACATAAAAGTCGACGTTGTTTCTAGCATTGCCGTCGTGATACAAGTTTAACTGGTCATTCTTGCTAAGTTTGTTTTTTACTATTTCTCTGTTCATGTAGACTATCACTAAGATTGGCATTGTTAAAACAATTACTTACATTATTGATTTTCATTTATAGCAAAATCTTATTTGATATCAAAGGAAACAAGTCTAGGAAATGAAACTATCTACTATATAATATAATAATATAATGACTATATAATCTTTTCTCTGTTACCAAATATTCTTTGTCATGGCTACATCTAATAATATTATCGATTAGATTTTCCATGTAAAACTTAATGCTTCTCCTTCAATTATCATGTTTTGTTTGTTTTCTTTTTCTTTTCAGGTGAGTTCCACTTTTGTTACTTCGTTTTAATTACTTATGAAAGACATATTCAGGTAAGTTCCGTTCATTTCATCAATATTCACCAGAAATATTGATTCAATTCTTTGCTCTATACACTGACTTACATTGTCAAAATTGATCTGTTAATTACAGCGATTTAAAGATTTTACATCTTCATTTATTATTCAAAACTACTATTCATGTAAATACCTCATTGAAATTCATTATATCTAACAGTATTTCCTCTACCTTTATAAATATTTATTGGTGGCTTCACAGATTCTTTGTTTTAATAATTTTTTCCAAATTCTTTGATTCAATAAAATGTTGTTTTTTTTTATTCCTTATAGCTCTCAATCCAATGATAGGAAAACAAAAGTTGGAATTTATTTTTGTTTTCCCGATAGATGCCTGTCTCGTAAGTGCATTGTTTTGACATGCACTTCAAAGCATTTTATCCAAATTTCTGTCATTTTAGGTCCTTCCATATTCAACTTCTATTGGCAATGCTATTTTATTATAATATTCAAAGTATGTGGTTCACTTAACGGATATGCTAAAGGAGTACCATATCATTGTATACAGGCTAGTTATAAGTAATAAATCCTGGCTATGCTAATTAGTGTATTAGTCAAAACGCCACATTACAAAATATATTTACATGCTTCGATCTACTGTCACTATCTTGCTTGATGATATATTCACAACCTCTAAACAATTGTACTCTTTCGCCTTTTCAGGTGCCTTTTATTCATAGTTGGTAATGTTATCAGAATTCCAAACGGAATCCTTCATTTAAGCTGTTTTGTTAGATGGATTTTCTTGTATTTTAATTAAATTAGTAATTTTACTATTACATTAAAATACAATCTGCTCTTTACACTACTGTTCTAACCCCCTTTATATATATATATATATATATATATATATATATATATATATATATATATTATTATTATTATTATTATTAATAATAATACTAGTGGGGGGGGGGCGCCCAGCTTTGCCCAGTCGTAAAATAAGCTTAAATATGATATTTTAATTTGTCCAGATTTCGTATATATGATTATAGAGTCGTGATTTCCAAAGTGAAAATAATATTTGGGTGCCATGAGCTAGAATCGAAACCGAAATTAAAACTATGACAGTCAAAGCTGATGACGTTACAACTGTACCAACGGGACACGCATCTGAACTGATAAAAAATTAAAAAGTAAAAATAAACTAAGATGAATGTACAACATGTATAATGATTTTTCAATTTTGACCCATGTTTTACCCCTTAAAAAACTATTTTAACCGACCAAAAAAACGTAAAAGAACGATCTTTAAAAAATTCAATCATTTAAGGTCTCTTGCGTTGCTCTGTGACTTTTTGTTTCGGGGGATATAGAGTTTGAAAATATGGAGACAGACAGGCAGATATATAGCTTTTTATATATTAGATTATATATATAATTCACAGTGGTTTATGATATTGTAATATGCGCATTTATATATATATATATATATATATATATATATATATATATATATATATATATATATATATATATATATATATATATATATATATATATATAGGTACAGGAAATTTAATGGCTACTTCCGTCGGGGGGCATCGTTTTTAACGCCTGTTAATCATAATAATTTTTTAAATTTTCGAGTACTTTTTTATTGTATTTGAAATATTATAGTTTAAAGTTAATTTCTCAAAGAAAAAATAGCGTGTGAAATAAAAAATACATGGAATAATTTTATCTCAAATCTGAAAAATCCGAGATTTCACGTAAAAATTCATTATGACAAAAATCGCGTTAACATTTTTCTGGAAATTAAAAAATATAAGTTTTCTGGAATTATTTCCAAGTTAAGTATTAAGTTAAAGTCTTAAGATAATAAATTAATACAGTAAATGTACTTAACTTTTGCTAAAAAAAGTAATAATTATCCAAAAATGTAACACTGGTTGGAACGAGACTTGTTTATCGTATCCAAAAAAAAACTCTGGCGGCAATATTCAAATATGTATGGAAGGACAAATTAGATATAATTTATTCTGGCATACCGAGCAACTTTTTTTTTTGAGTCGCAGACCCTCCTTCCTTCATTTAAAAATGCATAAAAGTTAATTAAATTCATTAATTATACTACAGACAATTTATTCTTTGAAAAACAATGTTAGCACCATTGTCTATTAATATTGATACAGAATTACAATTGGTTAATTTATAATCATTGAAAAAATTACACACTAAAAAATACAAACTTACATTAAAATTTATCATAATGTTTACGTGAAATTTAAAGTTCATAAACACAAACAGGCGGGTAGTTGAAAAGAGGAGGAGGGTGGGCAAAACAGACTGGTTTTCTTTTCAACTATGCGCATCCGTACTTACCGACATGGAACGTTCGTATAATTTTTGCCATTTTTTAATTAAATTATTTTTCTATGTTCCTGTTTTTCGATTTGATTCTTTTTTACTTTATTTTCCAAGATTATATGAACATTATTTTACGTTCTTGCGTGCAATGGAAATATTAGAATCTTACATGTAAAGATTACATTAAAAATGTAAGCGTAAAAAAAGTAGAAATAATTTTTGCAATTATAAATTTTTGTGTGTGTGACAATATTAAATAAACAATGCTTAATTCTATGATAATATTCGTAGTTCGAGAAATTAATTTTTCTTCGAGTTATATCGATTTCATTAATACGGACTTCAGGGTTTTTTTCTTAATGTCTCTGTAAAAATTATTTTATTTTTATTTTATTGTTACAAATTAAGATGTTTTATTTACATAAAAAAGGGCAAAAATAAATTCTTGCATTTTTATTTACTACTGAAAACCACAACTTTAGTAAAGGTATGTTCGTTTAAACAAAATAATATATTTTCACTAAGATTTAAATAAAAATAATTAGGTCATTATATTCCCCGATCATTATTTGATAAATACTGAAAATTTCCTTAAAATTGCTTGATTTCCTGATTTTTGGTGAATTTTTAAGTAAAGGGAGGGGTCAAAATGTTTATACATTTTGAGCATCGGCATTCATTTTGCCGTACCTATATATATAAAATAGTAAATTATATATGCTACCAATCATACCAGGGTTGTTAGTATATCATTACTTTTCCGCACTCCTATCAAAAAATAAGATACTCCCTGGAAGGATTGTATTATGACCACAGATTAGATAAAGGACAACCAAAGAGAAGATTATGTTTCAAAAGATGGTACTATACCGAACGAAAATATACTACACTACTCCCTAAAAGAAGAGATAATGCCTGGGAATATGGTCTCATAATAACAGATATCAAACTACCAGCTTAATTGACTATTAATTCATTGGTAGAATAATAAAGTAATATAAGTACCAGTATAGTTTCGATTTCAGACAGATACCAAATCTAATTCATAGCTAGGTGTAACTTTATGACTGCTTTACTGACAAAGGCATTCCAGTTTAAAAGCAAGTCTCTTTATTTCTATGAGAAATCTTTTCTCAAGCAAATATGTAGGTGATAAATTGATACATTTTATCCCTATTTTTCCGTTTTTATTCCTTGAGGAAACGTTCTTGGTTACTTCTGGAATATTCTCTGGACATAAACTGTGGTTGGAATATTAAGAAGCCTCTTCCATTGCGACCACTTTTCAGATTCTTTGTGCTGCTTGTTGTTGCTCTTCTTCTTCTTCTTCTTCTTCTTCTTCTATTATTATGGCAAGCCATGAAAATAAAGCCTTTTAGTCACTTCACATTGATAATCTTTGTATGAGTTATGGATTTTACGAGTTGAACAAATCCTTCCTGAAAAATAAATGCTGAGCAAAGCGTTGTGTTCACCAATGAATCTTTGTCATTCATGGCAGCAGCAATATAGAACAAAACAATATGATTCTGTTTGCATAATGTCTTTTCATTTTAGTTATCTATGTATGTAAAAGGTGGACATTAAATGTATGTCTGTCTGTCAGTAAACAACTTTTAGTTTATTAGACCTATAAACGTCAAATGTGGCTAAGAATATTCTTCCATCTATGAAGATTGTTCTAAGAGGATTTTATATATATATA
The DNA here is from genome assembly GCF_053919585.1 of Euprymna scolopes. Taxonomy (NCBI): domain Eukaryota; kingdom Metazoa; phylum Mollusca; class Cephalopoda; order Sepiida; family Sepiolidae; genus Euprymna; species Euprymna scolopes. Next base: position 74,259,533 of record NC_136499.1, on the reverse strand, counting down.
TATATATATATATATATATATATATATATATATATATATATATATATCAGTTACATAAATATTGGATACATATGTTTTTTGTATTATTTGGGTTCATCGGATTACTGTTCTCATCTTCAGTGTCATTTTCACACTATTTCGGTCGATGTAATCTCCGATTTTCTTCAGGTGTATCTTGTCAAATCTGGGAATGTTTCAGTCGAACTCTGGAATTTGGACGCAATGGTTAGAGTTCTTGGGAAAATCAATTGTGAAAGTGATATTCTCATGGAGGTTGAAGGTTCAAGTCGCATAGGTAACTAAAAATTACAACTGCGAATTACTTAGGACGTCTATCTAGTCATGGCTGACAGAACATGCTACCCCCGTGAAATAAATAAAGGGTTCTGTTCGAAATTTCGTTAAAATTTCTGAGTTCGACTGAAACGTGCCCGAGTCCGACAAGAAGTCCGACAAGAAGTTGGTGGTTACATCGACTGAAATGTTGTGAAAATGACACATATGATAAAAATCGTAGTCCAATGAATCGAAATAATATGAATAACTAGTCTTCATCTCAATAATTCAGATGTGTTATTTTATGTTATAACTCTAGTTTATCTTTCTTTATATTTGATAATATCTCAAAGTTGTTTTAGCTGTTTGTGAAAGGAAAATGAAAAACTCATGGTTCAATTCGTTTTTTATCGAAGTTCAAAATCACCCAATGCAAGCGTATTGGATACATGACACTTTTTTTTCAAATTTTCAATCGAAACTTTATAATTTAAAAAAAACTTTAAATATTCAAATTTTCAATCGAAGCTTTATAATTTAAAAAAACTTTAAATATTCAAATTTTCAATCGAAACTTTATAATTTAAAAAAAACTTTAAATATTCAAATTTCCAATCGAAACTTTATAATTTAAAAAACTTTAAATATTCAAATTTGTATTGGAATGTTATCTTTGACCAATCAGAAAAACACACAATTGTTTACAAGACAGTGCTGCTAATCATCTGACTCTTTGATGTGTTCTGCAATTCAAGGATTAAAAATGACAAAAACTAAAGAATTATCCAAAGATATGCGAGATAGAATGATTGAATGTCACAAAGAAGGACGAGATTACCGTAAAATTAGCTAAAAATTTAATCTAGCACAAAATACAGTAAGAAATATCATTAGAAAGTACAGGAAGTACGACGACGGTACAGTAAACTTTCCAAGAAATGGAAGACTGAGTAAAATAAATGCGAGTACTTCAAGGTGGATCAGCAGAAATGTGCCAAAAAACCTTCATTGCTCGTTCTGAAATTAAAACTGACCTTGAGGATTCTGGAACTCATATAAGTAAGGATATCATGAGCAGAGTTCTATATCGTATAGACTTTCATTGAAAATCGTCAAGAAAAGTACTTTTACTGAAAACAATACATGCTAAAGACTAACTAAAGTTCGTCAAAACTTATGAAAAGGAAAGTGCGCAAAAAAAATTTTCAGAAAAGATCTGATCTGATGGAATGAAAGTTGAAGTATACAGAAGGAATACAGCAACAAGTTTGGCAAAAAACTGGCACTGCTTCAACAACTCAATACCATCCCCACAGTTAAGTTTGGGGTGTGGTTCCATTATGATATATATATATATATATATATATATATATATATATATATATATATATATATATATATATATATATATATATTAGCAGTACAGCCTGGCTTTGCTCGGGCCCTATTTACTGTTCATAACTTTATATGCATATGTATATATATATATATATATATATATATATATATATTAAAAGGTTTGATTCATGTCCAGGTAACTTACATCTAAAATTTCAAGTGTTTAGATTCAAAATTGGCGGAGGAGTTTGGTAGAGTATGCAAAGATCAACTCTCTCAACTTTGATCTCTTGGCAGCCAAATTTTTGTCCAAAAATTTATTAAAAAGCTGAGTACCCTTTATGTAAAATTTCAGATGTTAGACCCAAAATTGGCTGAATAGTTTGCTAGAAACCGTAAACGTCAAATCTTTTGAACTTTGACCGCTTGGCAGCCAAATTAGCGGGCAAAAACCGATTAAAAAGCTTGCTCTATGTCTAAATACACTTTATGTAAAATTTCAAATGTTTAGACCAAAAATTGGCTGAGTAATTTGGTAGAGACCCGAGAGGTCAATTCTTTTTTAACATTTACACCAATTTTGACCTCTTAACATGTATTGTTTTGGGCTCAAATTAAATTAAAAAGTTTGATCCATGTCCAAGTAACCTACATCTAAAATTTCAAGTGTTTAGACCCAAAATTGGCAGAGTTTTCAAAGATCAAATTGTTGAACTTTGACCCTTTCACAGCTAAATTTCCGGCCGAAAACCGATTAAAAAGATTTTTCCAAATCTCAATACTCCTTATGTCAAATCTCGAGTCTCTAGACGGAAAATTGATAGAGTAGTTTAGTAAGGAAATGTACACACACAGACCCACAAAGACAGACAGGTAATTTCACTTTTATATATATATATATATATATATATATATATATATATAGTAATTTATAAAATATATATGGTGATTAAGCTACACTGAATATTCCGCATTTCATCCACTCTAGGACTCCTCAGGCTTATGCGCCAATAGCTTAATCGCCATATATATTTTATAAATTACTAACTAGCTCTACCTACGTATTGAGCACTTTTGAAGTAAATACTTAAAGTTTACACATAAATCTATACTTTCGTATATTAATTTTATGTGAGTAAATTAAGTAGTTTATATATATATATATATATATATATATATATATATATATATATATATATATATATATATATATATATATATATATATATATATATATACTAACAGAAGATAAACTACAGAGATACCAGGGTTTCATTCTCGAGAAATCATCAGTCTAATTATAAGACTGACTTTATAGTTTAGTTTAGCACACTCCAACTTTCAAATAACCAGTCATCATTTTATAACCGATTTTTTAAATTTAAAACTACTTTGTGCTTAATTACTAAGTAAATTGAAACGGTTCTCAATATGAAGTTTTTTATTATTTTGGTTAAATCCTTTCTGTGTTGTTCAAATTTCGTTATTTTCAATTTTTTATCAGTAATATAAGCTATTTCTAATTTATATTATGACTTATCAGTTTGTGTGCTTTACTTTAAACTATTCACTTAAAATTATTTTTATCCTAAAATAAAGTTTCTTTTTGTGTGTACAGTTTGTCTACTCTTTTTCGATCAAGTCATTTTATTAAACTTTAAAAGCTCTCATTTTTCATTCAAACATATATCACATAGATCATCATATATTATGCACATTGAGTAAGTAATATCTTTTAAAACCAGCTCAAGTGTATTTTGATCTAACTTGAAGTAAACTTCTAATTTAGTCTTATGTTTGCTAGTTTTGTTTTTTTTTCCTAATTCTTTCATTCATTATATTTTATTTATTAATAATAATCTCTTAGGTTCTCAAAATGTATTCATCAGAATTGCATTAAATTTAGCATAAAAAAAGTCTCCTCTCATAGTGGGGGCATAATTTAAATACTCCCACTACAGTTTCTAATAACAATTATTAGTAACAGCAATATTATAATAAACACACTAGTAAAACATTTTGGGTGGCGTGAATAAGAAACATTAAGAATATTATTTATTATGTGTAATAAAACTTTATCAGCTCTCAGCAAGATCAAAACTAAAATCCTTTTGTGTGGCTTTTAGACTAGTATATATAAAAAATGAAAGAAATTATTGATCTCAGCAATTATTCTTATTTTACATCCTATTAATGAAGCTCACGAAAATACCATTAAAGATTAATGTACCTTACTTCCACTCCAATGATCAATCAACAAATCATGTTTCAAGAACAACACAATACTACAACACTTTAAATCTAGCATAACAGCTAATATCATTGAACATTGGTAAACAAGTTCGTAAAAGATGTACTTTTTCCTGATGGCAGGTGGTTACAAAGGCATACTACATGTCTAGCAGGTGGTTAGGATATTTTATGGCTGAATAATATGTTTTCCATTGATTGTCAGCTTGTTTTCAGTTCACTGTTGAGCGATATTAAACAATAGTGAACACTTGGTCACACATTGCTTAGTAGTCTAACTTGTTTGCAGCTTATATTCCATGCAGCATCTATCTATCTATCTATCTATCTATCTATCTATCTATTTCGGTGTTTCTCAACCTTTAATGACCCGTGGCCCCTTACCGAGTACCTTAACACTCTTAGACCTCTGCACTTCAACAAAAAATGCATATTTTGTTTGATGTTATTCGGTAACTCTAAAAATATAAATCAAAGTGAAAAGTTTGCTGAAAATAACACACTTGCCATTGAGTTTGTGTGACGAGGCCTCTTATATCTGGCTTCGTCTGGGATACAGCAAGACGAATATTGGCTCTAACATCAAGATTATTTCTGCATCTGATTATTTCTGTTTTAATGGTTGCCAGGTTAGAGAATCCACATTTGCAAAAGATATAGTTGCAAATTATATGAATATTACAGATGCCTTCTTGCTGAGTAAGGATATGCATCCTGAACAAACTATCAGAAGATGGACAGGTCTTATTTTTTTTACTGAAGGCTTAATTACTTTTAAAACATTAAACTCTGCCAGCTCTTTTGCTTCATCAATTTCAGTGTTAAAAGGGTCTCTTTGCCATGGCCATCCAGTGATACTTTGTCGAAATAAGATTTGAACTTGGAGGAGAGAATTTCAAGATGTCCAGTGATGCAACTTTTGATGCCAATAATAATTTCCATCCTCTACATTTGCAAATGCTCATTCAAGAAAAAAAAAATGAGGCTGCGGACCTGACGTTGATTCATGCCTTTCAGACTTCAATTCGAGCAGACAGTCTGGCAAGTTTGTCTTGAATATCACTGTCATATCACAGCCTTGCAAAGATGGGCTTGTTTTATTTTCATAGATAGATTCTTGTCACCTTATTTGTACATAGTAAGTTTCTGCATTTTGAATTACATTTTTCTGGCGTCTCTCTTATGACTCCTCAATCAAAAGTCCATGATCCCCTTAGGCGGCTGTAGACCCCGAATTGAGTTACACTATATACTAGATTTTAGCCTGTTAAAAACGGGCCTGTTGACAAGGAATGAGTACTTTATGGTTGAATATGGTTAAATTTGTGCTCATTTTTGCATTAAAAACTAATCCCTATGAATTTCTAATTGTGCATCGAATCGATACTTAGTTCATTGCACCTTGTTTAAACAGAATTTCAGCAAAATTGTCCCAGTAATTGATCAAAAAAGTGGAAACTAAATACTATTACTCCCTAACTTTACATCGAATGGATACCATAATACTTAGTTCGCAGCACTTTATCATAAAAAAGGTCCATATAAAATTTCAGCTAAACCAGCTTAGTAGGTTCTGAAAAAAGTGGAACGAATAGACAAATAGATAAATAGACAGACCAAGAGAAAAATATATAAATATATATACATTGCCGGCAAAAAAAAAAGTCTGCACTTGTAATTTTTTTTCAAAAACAGCAAATTTAAGCTAAATTTAATGTAACTGTTTAATAACTTATACCTAATTTGATTTGCTTTTATTCCTCTATAATTTTGCCTGTTCATATTTGACTTTTAATTGAAATATTCTAGTGTTCACGTCAATTTAAAAAAATAACTTCAAATTGAGGAGGCAAAAAGGAAGTCCGCAGCAACAAATTTGCTTAAAACCAGCTTAAATTATCGCCCCTAAATCAATTTAAAATATCCACCAGCAGGCAGAAAATCATCTCTAATCGTAATTGTTGTTGTTCCAGGTTATACAACGTAACATTTAGTCCATATGACACGACTTTCTCTTAATTATCGTCAGGAGCTCATTAATCTCCACCTTTCTGGTTTATCCAATCGAAAAATCGGCCGCAGATTTAAATGTAATAAGAAAACGGTACGAAAGACTGTAAAAAACCACCAAAACACTGGCAGTGTCCATGATGCCTCTAAATCTGGTCGTACTAGAGTTACTTCTAACAGGGAAGACAATGCTATCAAGATCCTCAACCTAAAAAACAGATTTGAAACGGCTCTCCAAATCTAACAACAGTGCAATCTTGTTAAAAAGTGCTATCTTTCTACTGTCAAGAACAGATTAAAGGAATTAAATTTGCAAGGATATGTTGCAAGATGCAATCCAAGAATTTCTGTAAAGAACAGAAAGCACCATGTGGACTTCGTCAGATGCAATGAAGATCATGACTTCATATTGGTCAAAAGTGCTTTTTAGCAATGAAAGCAACACTGCAAGGTGGTAGACGTTCAGTTTTGGCGTTGGACATTATTAGTACCAATGGTCCAGGGTCTATAGTTTGCTTGCAAGGTTGAATTAATTCGACCAAGTACATTAATATGTTAACTGAGCATTTTCTACTCTACTTTGGTCGGAATTTATGATGATAATCCCATCTTCATGCAGGATAATGCTCCCATTCACACAGCTGGCAATGTCAAAAGGTTCATGGAAGAGTATGATATTCCGTGTGTAAATTGGCCTGCACAATCTCTAGACCTCAATCCTGTCGAAAATGTATGGAATTACACCAAGCAACAACTACGCAATGATAAAATTTCAAATTTGGAAGAACTTTGGACAAAAATTTTAAAAAGTGGGATGCCCTTTCCCCGGATTAGTGCTGCAGTCTAATTCAAGGAATTCTCATAAGATTGCAGGCTGTCAAATTGCAGAAGGACTATGCTACTAAATATTAACTGGTTCATTGTGTTCCTACTGTATTTGTTTGCATTAATGTCCTAAAGTTGCATTTAAATAACAATTTTCCATTGTGTGGACTTTCTTATTTTTTAAATTGACGTGAACACCAGAATATTTCAATTAAAATTAAATATGAACAGGTAAAATTATAGAAGAATAAAAGGCCAATCAAATGAGGTATAGGTTGTTTAACCAGTTACATTAAATTTAGCTTAAATTTGCAGTTTTTGAAAAAATATATAAGTGCAGACTTTCTTTTTGCCGCCTGTGTATATATATATATATATATATATATATATATATATATATATATATATATATATATATATATATATCTTATTAGAACCTTCTATTAAAATCATAAAATAATCAAGATCAAGTTTTTCTGAAAAATATTTACGCTTATAAAATCATAGAGGAGTTTAGTGTTTTCACGTCTTTGGTCTATAAAAGTGACAATGAGATTAGCAATCAAAATCAGTTATGTGTAGATGTGTTCAAATTTGTTTGTGTTATAGAGAATCAGTGTTTCATTTGAAGGTGTTTCTAGTCCATTAAATCGATATGATGAAAGTGACGTATGTGTGTCCGACTTGTTTCACTGTATGCAAATGTAATTTTATGAGCAAAGAAAGAGAGGAATTTTCTTAATAATACTTTATAATAAAAGCTGGAGGAATTTCTTTTATTTTTAATATAGACACAAAAATGTCCATGATTATTATAAAAACAGAACGAAGAGAAATAGAGTGAGCGTTTTCTTTTTTCTCTTAATTTTGTCATCGATTTCTTTTGTCTGATTATCTTATCTCTCTCTTTCTTTCTCTCTCTTTTTCTCTCTCTTTCTCTCTCTCTCTCTCACTAGCTATATATATAGATAGATAGAGAGAGAGAGAGAGAGAGAGAGAGAGAGAGAGAGAGAGAGAGAGAAAGAGGGGAAGTTTTGCCCTTTTTTCATATGGATTAGTTTCGTTTCAATGATTTCAAGTCGTGAATAGGAATTAAATTGCAAAGCGATAGTAAGTCTGTGAATTATGCTAGTTTAGAATAATTTTGGAAACCCTTCCTTTCGTGATTCACTTTATTAATTGAATTCAAAGTACATAATCAGCTATTTTTTGTTTATACTTTTATTTTGCCCCTTTATATTAGCGAGAGAGGTCTATGCTAGAAATATGATTGCGTTTCTGTAGACATGAACAATATTTTCTTCACTTCTCCTTCTCCTTCTTCTTCTTCTTCTTCTTCTTCTTCTTATTATTATTATTATTGTTATTATTGTTATTATTATGCACTATTCTTCATAACATAAAATATCAATAAAAAAAAAGATCTGAAGATGCACATAATTTCTCGTAAAAATTATACTTCAATACTTTTACTTTAACAAACTAAATTCAAACTAAGATTATGCTAAACCTTACTTCAACAATCGTCTACAGATCAATGAAAATTCACGGACTAAGAAAGAATGAATAGAAAAAAAGTGAAGAATAATGAGTAAAAAAGAATAGGCTACAAGACTCGGATTACATGTGTATATATATATATATATATATATATATATATATACCATTGCCACTTGTGGTTTAGTGTTATTAGATTGGACTAGTTTGATCATTGAAGGTAAGCGACACAGAATCAGGTCAGTACTTAGGTGGGAGATGGCTTGGTATTAGCAGGTGCTGCAAACACAATAACCTTGATCCTTTTGCTAAAAGCAAAGTGTAATATCTGTTCTGATATTAAAATTTTCTTCTCTTGCTCAGTAATGGGGAAAACTTTCTAGACTGAGAGAATTTTAATTTTTGTCTAAATTCTTTTTAGGGAGCTGCATTCTCCCACATTAAAAATCGACTTTGTGTCTGATTATGCCGGCGTTGGGAGACAAATAAATAGAGACTGAGTTAGGTGTTCAGGAGAACTGATTAAACATCACTGAAATTATTTGATTTTCATAAATAAAAATGCTTGTTTTTTACAAGAAAGTCGCTATTAATCAAGGTCTGGAGGTCACTCAATGGTAAAGGTTAAGGTATGTGAGTTGATCAGTGAGACAACAGTGTAATGATTGGCAGTGGTGGCAATTGGGTAGAATTTGATTATTAAAGAGACGATTGAACAAGAACTTGTTTACATTAAACTTGAAAACGACCATGTTGTATTCAAGCAGGCAGTTCTAGGAAAGAAACTTTATTCATGGAATTCGTGTTTAGATTTAGGCACAGATAGAGAGTGGGGGAAATTATTGATAGTGATCTGGTTGAATGTTTCATATGTTAATGTAGTGTTCGTTGTCATCTATATACACCCACCCCCATGAATGGCGTTACTTATAAATCGTCGAAATCATGTCTACATTCTCTCCGTATTTAAAACTCTATGGCGAACCCGTGCTGTCATATTGGTGTTTTATGCATTGTTCAAGTCTGAAAAGTAGGTAAAGTTACCGCCTCCCTCTTAAGGTCTCCTCTTTAATGGTGGCATCTTGCCAAATTCTGATTAATGTAAGGAGACAAGTCAATGTTTGTTCTGCCAAATCTACTCATGCTTCGTAAAGCAAACGTCAGGTGATGGTGGAGAAGGAGGAAGAGGAAAAGGAGTGGAATTAGGAATAATAAAGTTTCAGGTGGACATATATACATTTAAGTCAGGAGTGAGAGATATATAAAGAATGGAAAAAAGAAACAAGTTAGCCCATGGGCATCAGACATGTAGATGTATTTGTCTTGTATGTATACTCAATTTGACTGGTTTTTACCTTCTGGGAATCAAAGCGAGGCTATACTGAGGACTGACAGGAAATATGAGCAGTGAGCCAAGGACAGAATTGCCTACAGTAAAAATTGATAGGGAAAGTTTTATTGTCTTAGTGTTGTATTAACATGGTTAATAAATGAGTGTAATCAACAATATTCTTTAATTGCATTTTATTTTATAAGTACTTTTGCTCAATCACCGTTAATTGTGGCTATATGCGCGTGTGTGTGTGTGTGTGTGTGTGTGTGTGTGTGTGTGTGTGTGTGTGTGTGTGATTGCAGTGAGATTGTTGGGTAAAATTATTGAACAAGTTTAAATTTGAGATAAAAAATGGGCAAGATCAAAGTGAAGTATCTATTTTGATACTACACTTCATCTGTTCTGTCCTTGCCAATAAATTTCAGTGAAGGAGAAATCCCTCTAGACTGGATAAATTTTTATTTTTGTCCCAATCCAAAGTGCCCTTATTTATTTGCTTACCCAAGTGAGTAGAGTTAAACGTAAAGACCGATAAGAATCTAAGCAACATACACATATTTGTTTGTGATGTTTATTGATGTCAGCAAAGCAACTGGTCTTGCCAATATTCCAGTCATAGTACTCAAAAAGATGCTATCTGAACTAATACCCATTCTTGCAAAGCTGTTAAATCCATGCCTAAAGGAGAAATGCTTTTCAACAGTTTGGAAAACCTAGTTAGTCTGTCCAGTATTTAAAAATACTGGAGATCGGTATTCTTCTATGTGTCATGAGTAAGTTGCTTGAATCCAAACTGAATAGAGAAATTATCAACCATCTCAGTAAAAACTACCTACTCAATGACAAAAAATATAATTTCGGTCCTGTGAGATCTATAGCTGATGTACTGACTGTAATTTCACATAGAAGTAGTGAATCTCTCGACAGGGCTTTTTCCTTTCAAGAGCAATAGCTCTTGACATATTACAGATATTTTATAGGTAAAGGTCTATTTCACAAGATTTCCAACTATGAAATATTTGGAAACGTCTTCTCAACCAGTGAATCTTCTCTTTGATAGATTTAAACAAGCAGTTGTTGATTGGCAGAAGTCCATAGCACAAAACATCAATGCTCACGTGCCTCAAGGATCCATCCTGGGTCCAACTCTCTTCCTTATCTTCATTAATGATCGTCTAAATCATATTCTAAGTTCATTCATCGATATGTACACAGACGACACTACCATCCATGGCAACACTTCAAATGCTAACAATGATGAAGATCTCTCTGGGTCTCTCTCTTCCAGGTGGTTGGTTAATGTTCATGCATCCAAAACCAAGCTTCTATTTTTTCACAATAAATGCTCTGATCCTCTTTGACCCTAGTTGATTCGAATGGCTTTGAAACCTAGTCGGTGATGCCCTTTTCTCTTCCCTACAACCTCTTTCCCATGAAAGAGATGTTGCGAGTCTGTCTCTGCTCTGTCATCATTTCTATGACAAGTGCTCGTCTGAGTTTCAATCTATGGTTCCCCCCTTCCAAATTGTCACAAAAACATTCGTCTGACTTCACCCACTATAAACAATTTCCTTCACTCTTTATATGTGTCCAAATCTAATTCCATGAACAAAGCTTCTTTCCTTGAAATGTCTTCCGGTAAACTGTTCTGCTGGCTTGCTTTCCAGATGACTACAATATAGTTGTCATCAAGTCCAATGTAAACATGTTCTTGTTAAGCCGTTCTCTTAAATAATCAATTTCCGTCACTAACAATCACTGCATTAAAACAAAAGCGTTGCAGTTAGCACTATTTCGGTTAAAGAAACACTTTCTAGATATTTAACCATAATTTGATTTTCATGGATTGATTACACAAGTTATGAAAATCCCCGTTGTCATAAAATAACTATATTTAAGGAGACGCTTCTTTTTAGTTTTTAAGGGCTTAAATTGGATGTTTATACTTTAGTCAATGGAATTTTTTTTGTATTAACACGACTTTATAAAATCGATATTTGCACGTCAAAAAAACAAACTCAATAAATTGATCAGCAAAGCACTTAAAGCTTAAGGTCTGAACACAATTTTCATGAAAAATGAACTTTACTGTTTTTCTTATTGCAGGGAACTATAGATGAATAAATTCTTCCTGGCAATTTACCCCAACTTATAAACATCGAACTGTACATACCCGCCGTTGTCAGAATTGTGGTGTAGTCATTTTAGTTTTTAGTCATTTTTTATTTTTCGCTTGGCTAGGAAAAAAAAATAGTTGTAGACAACTCTTCACTTTAAACATGGGATTGATTTTTCTTATTTGGAGTTTGTGTGTGTGTGTGTGTGTGTGTGTGTGTGTGTGTGTGTGTGTGTGTGTGTGTGTGTTCTTGCCAATAAATTTCCAGTGTGAAGAGAGATCTAAAAAGAAACTGTGTTCCATATATAGAAATCTCATTAATTATTTTGAAAGTCTTGATTAAATCCTCCATCGCTCTTCTCTTGAGTTAAGTATTTAAACCTAAGGATTCTTATGTAACTTTATAGTCGAGATCTTTTATACATTTTATTTGGTTTTATCACTTTCATTTGAATGTCCTCTATTTTCAATATCATATGCTAATTCTAATAATTTAAACCAGGGTTTCCCAACCAGTTTTCTGCAGAAACTTGGAGTTCGTTAAGAGTTTGTCAAAGGTTTCTTCAAGAGATACTGATAGATAGACTGAGTGTCACTTTGAAGAAGTACATTTCATAAAGATTTTTTGGGTATTATTTTGATTGCTATTGCCACTTCAATAAATTATTTCAGTTATTTTGGAATTGTGAATAAACTGGAAAAACTCTAGTTATTATGTGTTTGAACTAGTTGTCAGTAAAAAAAATTTTTTTTTTTTTGGAGGTGGGGGGGGGATTATTCATAAATTTGGGAAAGACATTTTTTTTACCATAATCGGTTATAAAAGAAATATTGTTTGCATTATGAAAGATAAATAAATCAAATAGTGAAATATTTTCTTATGTAGAAGTTTCTTGGGATATCACTATTATTAGAAAAGTTCCACGAAGGTAAAAAAGGTTGGAAAATACTGGTCTAAATACTAATACCTTGGATTCAGTGTAATACTTTATATGAGGTCTGATTCAAGTCTTGCATATTCTTTTTATATAGTATATTATGTATAGATCAGTTTTTAATGCTATTGCTTTATGGATAGATAATATTACTGAACAAGTAATTATTAAGTTCGCAGGACTGGAAATAAACAAGGAAAAAATAAAACTTGCACAGGGTGCATTCCTGTGTCTCGGAAGATGGACTGCCTAACATAAGCATCATCTTAAACTACTTAACTTACAAACTATATGCCTAGAGAAAACAGAAATTATACAAATAACAGGTTTTGCAGCAAATCTTTATTTATGGTTTTACTAACAATATAAGCTTTATCAGCTACAAAATGCGATGAAAGTTTGTACATTTATACAAAAAAGTATTTTGATAATTAATAATTTCTTGTTTAAATATTTCTTAATTTATTTTTGTTAAATACAAACTATGAAAAATTAACACAAAAAAGTAAATTATTTAGACTCTCAGAACTAGAATATGATGGTGAAATTAGAATATATTCAAATGAGATTGATTAATACAATAAAATGTCTTGGAAGTGAGGCCGTCATTTAAACTACTCAATAAGCGGGTTATAAATCTATATGGAGCTGGAAATAAACAAAGAATATCACGAAGTGAAAAATGAGACCTATATGGTATTCTTTATTTATTTATAGTCCTGCGGATTAAATAATCATTTGTTTAATAATTCTGTGCAAACAATAGCATGAAAAGCTGTTTATCCCGTAAAACACTTTACACTGTTAGAAATAATATTTTCAATATTAAAAATATTTTTTGTATGCATTTTAATATTGTTGAGCTATTGGTGATACGCCTCAAATAAAATATCCTAGATGAAGGTTTTTAGCATACATCGTTACATTTGAGTGTCTTTGAAATGAAATTAATGCTTCGAAACAATTTCAATCAGAAATTTTCTTTCCTTTATTTTGTCACCTGATACTTTTATAGTTTCTACAATTTTTGTGCTAATTTTTCATATTCTGCATTTAATGAAAATAAACTAAGAAATATTTAAGCAAGCAATTAAAATACTTGTTTCTATAAATGCTTCATTTAGAATCAAATTTTCTTTTTATTCCATCAAACGATAATGATAATCGAATTAAAAAAAACTTAACAAATTATTTAAAGAGAATATTGATTAGTTACATTTGTAATTTGCATGGCATTTAAATTACTTTGACGTCTAGATTAACAATCTTATATTTGTGTTTGAATTCTTAATTGGTTTTGATTTTTTGGTTCTTTTCTCCAATAACGCTTGATATGAAAACAAATTACAGTTTTTGAATCCACACCAGAAGACATTTTTTTACACAGGAATCACCACTTATCAAGACCTGGAGGCCGCTCGAGGATAAGTGTTAATAGGTATACATTAGTCAATGTGATTATAACATAGTAAACATAAATAGTGGAAATTTTGTAAATTGGATTACTTAGGAGGACGGTTCATCAAGAACTTGTTTACGTTGGACTTGAAGACAGTCGGATTGTAGTCAGCTGGAAAGCAGGCAATCGGAAGAGAGTTCCACAGGCGTGCAGTTCTAAGAAAGAAATTTTGTTCATGGAATCTACATTTTTAAAAATAAAGATATCTGATTTGGTTGTTAAGTCTAAACTTTTAAATAAAATACGGCTGAACATTCTCTCTATGTATATAACCACTTCTATTAATTTGCACTTTGAGTACTGATTATTTCATTATTCATCATAATTTCCTCCTTGTCATGGTTTCATCCGGGAATAGAAAAAGGTACGTCCTTTATTTGCTAACTTTCATGTGACGAGACGGATTTCTACTTATTTATATACAAGTAAATATATATTGATCTATAGATTATAGGATATATGTATACACATTATTATTATTATTATTATTATTATTATTATTATTATTATTATTTTTATTTTTATTTTTATTATTATTATTTTCTGTTAGAATGTTTCTTTATTGATAGCAAAAAGATTAAAGGTAGAGAAGAGAGATATTGCCGTTTCATATTTATTGTCTCAGACAACATAATTCTATTTGTTCACCAATTATAAATTGCATGAGTTTAGAATTCTTACTGTTGAATCATACACACACGCACACTCTACCCCTCCCTCTTTATATCTTTCTCTCTCTATTTATTTATATATAGCTATAAATATATATGTGCGCATGTGTGTATATATGTGTGTAAATATGTATGTTTATATGCATATCTATATGTGTGTGTATATATATGTGTGTGTGTGTGCGTGTATATGTGTATGTATATATATGTGTGTATATATATGTATATATACACATATGCGTGTGTATGTATATATATATATGCATATATGTATGTATATATACGCATATATATGTGTGAATGTATATATATGCATATGTATGTATAAGCATCTTTATATACATGTATGTATACATATATAATATATATATATATATTTGTATGTATATACAATATGCATATATATTTATATATGTATATATGTATATATAATCAAAATTCTTTTCATCTGTCTATGTCAATGCCATATGCAGATTATATTATGTTTATTTGGTAGCTTTTCATCTATGCAGACCTTGCATCTTCTGGTTGGGATGATGAATGATGGCCCTCATCTGCATCTCATTTTCAGGAACTCGGAAAGCTCAACCAACCATAACAATTTCAGTATAAGTTTTTATCTACATATTTCTTTCTCTCTTTCTTTCTTTGTCTTTCTCTGTCACTCTTTCTCTCACTCTCATTGTATCCCCATTTTCTTTTCTTTATCTATCCCTTCCCTCTCTCTCTCGCTACCTTTATCTCTTTATCACCTCTGCCACTCCCTCTGTCTGCTTCTTTCTCTCTCCTATTCTTTAGCTTTTTCTCTCTGTCGCAGTTTCTGTCCCTCTTCGTCTCTGACTCTCTCTGTTTCTCACCATTTTTTTTTCTTTATCCATGGCTTTAATATTTGATTGTATTAGTTGGATTTTTTTTACAAATATTTAAGGGTGATTCTGCAAATATGTATTGGTCAGCATTTGTAAAGGTTGTCTTCTTAAGGTGAAAACTTTTAAAGAAAATAAAATTTCAGTTAAAAACTATAATTTATAACGTTATGCGTGTAGGTGCTTGTATGCTTGGGAGAGCAAAACCAATATCGATGTATGTTTATATATGTCTGCTGATGTTCATCTAAAGTCATCATACACTAACTTCTTTGTCAACGCGAGTAGAAATGAAAGAGAAATCTAATCTATTGTTGACAGAGTAAGTTTCAGACAGTGTTCGATTTCAAAGGGAAAGAATTTTGTATTATGGCTTAGACAGAAACTTTATCTCCTCTCCAAAGTGCTCGCCCTTTAAAGAAGCTTGAATAATTATGAATATTTTAATAACTACTATTTTATATCCAGAGATATGCATGTTTCATCTTTATTATAACTCATCAGTATGGTTATGTACAACTGTTCCGTTGATCACATGGTTTGAATCCCAAACCTCATTGGCTGCCAAGATCTCAGATCTTAGTCTGTGCGGCCACCAAAACAGCCATAACATATATTATCATGTTAAAACATAGTGGTATATATATATATATATATATATATATATATACAAAAATCAACAAGTAAAAACTATATGCCAATATGATTATGAAATAAAACTATATGACTAGTTTTCATATAATGTAGTTTGAATTTATGCCGGTACCAGCAAATTCATAGCTTTGCTATAATGATCAGTTGATAAAAAGAACGCATTGTTTGCAACTCTGAAGATTAAGAACATCTTAATATTTTTTGGGTATCCTGTAAAGCAATAAATTCTTGTACACTATAATTTACAGTTTTAATAGTGTTCTCTTATCTATCTATCCATCTATCCATCTCTTTATATATATATAAATATATATACACCCACACATACGCACACCCACATACGCAAACACACACACACACACACACACACACACACACATATATATATATATATATATATATATATATATATATATATATATATATATATATATATATATATATAACGGTGTCTGAATGGATTGGGTCCAGTTGCCGGTTCAAATCTATCAATAGGTTTAATCGTGACACCTTGCACTGATGCTTCCCACAAGGATGAAACATTAGTGTGTGTAGGTATTTAATAATTATTATAGTAAATAATTGTGCCAGACCCTTTAGGAAACTCGTTTCTTATCGTTGAGCACTTGCAGTTGAATTAAAGTCGGTCAATTTAGCTTATATGTGCAGATCATCATATAATGATTAGATCACTCTCACAGACGTTAATGAACATTTTAAAAAAATTTCAACAGTATTTCTCGCAGTTAACGGTGGCCGAATGGATTGGGTTCTTGCTAATGAAGCCAGGCATGGCTTCTGTTGCTGAGTTCGAATCTATCGAGTGGTGTTAATCGTGACAGCCACTGATGATTTACGAAAGGATGAAATACTAGTGTCTGTAGGTATTTAATAATTATTATAGTAAATAATTATATATATATATATATATATATATATATATATATATATATATATATATATATATATATTATAAAAGAACACACTAGAATTATTTTCAGCAAGGATAACTCTATAATTGCTTAGAACAGTAACTTTAAAGTTTCCTAAATATCTATCTATCTATCTATCTATCTATCTATCTATCTATTTCTCTCTCCTTCTTTCTCTCTCCCTTCTCTCTCTATATGTATATATATCTTTAGGAATACTGACTAAATTCATGTGTTAAGTAAATGACTGAGCAATTCAATTTTCGAAATTAATTCCAATGTGTTCATTAGAAGGATAAAAAATATTATTAAATCTTCAGGATATAATTCAGAGCTCTTGGTAAAAGTAAGGTCAATGATCACTAGTTTATACCAATCAAAACATTATATCTACAAATATATTAATAGTTCATATTTCAAAAGTGTCAAATATGTGAAAAGTGCTACAGGAATCAATATTTTTTTAGAAACGTGCATATATAGAAAATAACATGTTGAATATTGATTCCTGGAACATGTTTCAAATATTTGAAATCATAATTTATGCTAAATTGAATGTAACTACTGAACTATACCTCATTTGATTCGCTTTTTATTCCCCTATGATTTTACCTGTTCATATTTGACTTTTAATTGAAATATACTCGTGTTTACGTCAATGGAAAAAAATAACTTTAAATCGAGAAGGTAAAAGAAACACCGCACAATGGAAAATTGTTATTTAAATGTAACTTTAGGACATTAATGCAACACAAATACAACAGGAACACAATGAACTAGTTAATATTTAGTAGCATATCCCTTCTGCAATTTGACAGCCTGCAATATTTTGGTCATTCCTTGAATTAGTCTGTGACAATACTCCAGTGAAAGGGCATCTCACTTCTATTTAATTTTTGTCCAAATTTATTCCAGATTTGAAAATTTATCTTTGCGTAGCTATTGCTTGATGTAATGCTATACGTTTTCGTATTCCGGCCAAAGTAGGATAAAAAATGCTCAGTCAACATATTAATGTACTTGGTCGAATTAATTCGACCTTGCAAGCGAATTATAGGCCCTGGACCTTTGGTAATAATAACTGCCCCACGCCAAAACTGAACCTTCACCAGCTTGCAGCATTGAAACTGTACTTAGGATTAAATTCTTTGTCCTTCCTTCAATGGACGTACTGCCTACCATCACTGCCTGGCCTATTGAACTTGCTTTGGTTGCTAAAAATCACTTTCGACTAATATGAACAGTAATGATCTTCATGGCATTTAACGAAATCATTGGTTTGCGTCTTGCAACACATCCTCACAAATTTCATCCCTTCAATCTGTTCTTAACTGTAGAAAGAGACCATTTTTACACTGTTGTTGGATTTGGCAAGCCAGTTCAAATTTCTTTCTGAGGTTGCAGATCTTGATAGCATTGTCTTCCCTGTAAGTCTAGGGCGACCAGATTTCAGGGCATAACGAACACTGCCAGTGTTTTGGTGCTTTTGCACAGTCATTTGTACCATTTTCTCATCACATTTCAATCTGCGGCCGATTTTTCGATTGGATAAACCAGAAAGGTGGAGATTAATGAGCTCCTGGCGATCACTAAGAGAAAGTCGAGCCATATTGACTAAATTTTACGTTGTATAACCTGGAACACCACAATTACGATTAGAGATGCTTTGTTTCCTAAAAGCTGGATATTTAATGTTGGTTTTAAGCTAATTTGTTACTGCAGAGTTTGTTTTTGCCTTCTCTATTTGAAATTATTTTTCCCATTGACATGAACATTAGGATACTTCAATTAAAAGCCAAATATGAACAGGTAAAATTATAGAGGAATAAAAGGCAAATCAAATGAGGTATAGGTTGTTTAAACAGTTACATTCAGTTTAGCTTAAATTTGCATATTTCGACAAAATAACAAGTGCAGACTTTCCTTTTGGCGCTACTATATATATATATATATATATATGTGTGTGTGTGTGTGTGCATAGAATTTTATCTGTGTGTATGAATGGCTTTTCAAGAAACCATAAAATAATCAAAGAACGAATATCCAGCATTCCATTGGAATACCCCCCTTAACTGTAGAAAACAAAAACAGAAAAACACGAATGAAACATACAAATTACTATAAGTCTTTTTTCTTTATATTTTGTATTTTTCTTCTGCATTCTGTACTTGTTAATTTTTGCCGTTCACAATTCGAAAACATTTCATCTGATACAAATTACTGATCATTCATTCACAACAAAAGAACAAAAATTCATTATCGCTTCCATTAATTTTTTTTCACGTCACTCAGCTTATCTCAACTTGGTCTGTCATTCTATTTTTAAGATTTGTTTCAATACTATTTAGGAAATCCTGTGTAGCATTACAAAAATAACTTTATTTCGCAGTTTCTCTCTTATCTATGCAAAAACCTTTTGCCAGATAACGATACCTGCATCAGTACACTTACCTTCATTTTATATGCATTATGTTCAATACAGAACAGATAGAAATAGTAGTTTCTATGCTTATTTAATTATTCATATATGTGTAAACATTTTGATGACGAAAATCCAGAATTCCATTTCAACATAAAAAAACTAAATATAAACAAATTAGGGAAACCGTTTGAATGACTGCAGTTATCTTACACATTGCTAAAGAAATTGTTTAACTGATTACACAGACACAGCTGAGTTTCGAACCTCAATTGAATTCAGTTATATATATATATATATATATATATATATATATATATATATATATATATATATATATATATATATATATATATATATATATATGACTACTTCATTTAATCACATAAATTAATATACGAATGTATAATTTTATGTGTAAACTTTAAGTATTTACTTCAACAGTGCTCAATACATAGGTAGAGTTAGATAGTAAGTTATAAAAATATATATGGCAATCAAGCTACACAGAATATTTCGCGTTTCATCCATGCTAGGATTCGGCAGTCTTATGCATGTGCTAGCGTGTATGAAACATTCTGTGTATCTCAATTGCCATATATATTTTTATAAATTACTATATATATATATATATATACATATATATATATATATATATATATATATATATATATATATATATACTAGCTGTACCCTGCCATATATATTTTTATAACGTACTATATATATATATATATATATATATATATATATATATATATATATATATATATATATATATATATATATATACTAGCTGTACCCTGCCACGTGTTGCTGTGGCTCAATTTGGCGAAATGGAAAAAATCTCAATATGAGAAAATTTTCTTATATGCTTAATTTCCTAGTACTTGTGGATACACGATTTTTTGTTGATCCAATTATTAAGAAAATAGATTTTCTGGTCTGCGAACTCTTGAACATGCAACATGAATTGTCTATGTGAGAAACAGTCACTGTGTAGATGTAAGCCACACAACTGTAAAGATTGGCCCTTAGCTTTGGTGATGGTGATTGCAAATGACTATCGAATTGGGAATTGTAATCTCCTAAATTGAAATGGCATATCCGGTGGAATCATAGGAATGCATGGAATGAGGACAACTTCACTTTGGAAAGATTCTGTCCAGTCTTCTATGACGTTGGTCATTATTTTTTTTTTTACTGCATGCCATGTGCCATTGCAAAGCTTGGGTTGGTTTACATTTCTCAACATAATAATTGGTATGCCAATTTTCATTTGCAGTATACACAGTTGCAACCCTGGCAAATCTAGTGAATTCACAAATTCTGTTGGATAATTACCACTTTATCTTCTTTCACAACAGGATCAACAGACTTCTATGTACCTTACTTGGAATTTTAAGCTGAATAATATCGTTAAGTTTATGGACGTTTTTGTTTGGAGTTTCCAGAATAACTCGTTCACTCAGCTAATTGGAATTCTTATAATTATTTGAATATCTGGAAAAAAAAGATTTTACCAACTCTTCTTTTGATGTAACTAAATTACAGAATTCATGAGGCAACAACATTCGCTCTTAACTCGGATCAGCCGGCACTTTTCTGTTCTCAATTTCAACCAATTGATGAGAATATTTCTCTGCAGATCGACAACTGGACACGCATATTTTGAGTTAACTTTAATGTCTCCACATAACGCCAAAAAGAAGAGTATTTGAGCCAAGCATTTATTTCATCTGCTGGTATTGATGGAAAAATTACAGGTAACGTTGGTCTAAAATCTCATGCAAGCAATATTACTGCATTCCCAAATGGTCTGACATTGACACGCAAATCTTGCAAGGATCGATCAGGAGCCTCAAATGAATTTTTGTGTGCTATTGTGTATTCATCCCAAACAATAAGTTTGCATTTCTGCAATATTTTTCCTGTGCTGGATGTTTTGGAGCTATTGAACATGACAGTTTTGAAAAATTGAATGTTTAATAGTAATTTCAAAATAGAATGAGTACTTCTTTTACCTGGTAGTAAGGTCGCAGCTATTCCACATGCGAGAAATGTAGAGGAAAATAGAAAAAGAGAGGGAGATAGAGAGTGATAGAGGGATTTAAAGAGACAGAAAGAGACAGAGAGAAGGGGAGGGAGAGTTAGAGACAAAGAGAGAGAGAGAGAGATACAGAGGGAGTGAGAGAAAGAAAGGGGCTCAAAGGGAGATTGAGAGGGTGATAGAAAGAGAAAGATAGAGAGAGAGAAAAGAGGGAGAGATGGATCGAGAGTGAGAGATAGAGAGAGAAAAAAAGAGAGAGAAACAGAAAGTAAACTACACTTCATCGTTTTTGTCCTCAATTAGTGGAGGAGAAATCCTTCTAGACTGAGGCAATTTTTATTCTTGTTTTTATCTATGTACCTCTTTTTTGGGAGCTGGATTTTCCATACATTTAAAACCGACCTTGTGTCTGTCCCCATAGGGAGGTAAGTAAATAGGAACAGAGTGTGTGTGTGTATGTGTGTGTGTATGTGTGTGTGTGTGTGTGTGTGTGTGTGTGTGTGTGTGTGTGTGTGTGTGTGTGTGTGTGTGTGTGTGTGTGTGTGTGTGAAAGAGAGAGAGAGAGGGTAAACTTGGAACTAAAAAATACACCCGGATGTTCAGTTTTAAATAACTGCTATTCGTTTATGCTTCTTGTACGGTTCTATTGCAGCATTAAAAATGATTTTTTTTAAATATAATTAGTTTGTTATGTTGCAATGTAGTTGTGTATGAATGAATATATTTGTTAATTTAACGTTAATATATATATATATATATATATATTTAGTAATGTGATTGATAATTTAAAATTTAAAAATCAAATTATGATTAAATTAAAAATCCGTTTCATGAGAAGGAACAACAACAAAATCAATTATTTGTACGATCGTTTCAGAAAACAGTGTTTTTATTGTGGTAGACATCAAGTTACGGACAATAATTATTACATATAGTTTTTTAATAAACAAGGTTTCCTCATCAGCAAATTGTGAAGGGTTTTATTAAATTTAAATTTAAAAGACACCATAAATAAACCCAGCATTAAAAGTAAGGCAGATGTATCTTTTAATTTTTCGCCTTTTGAAATCAGGAACTATGGTTAAAGTACTCATATAGATGTTTGCTAATAAATAATTATTGTCCGTAACTTGATGTCTACCACAATAAAAACACTGTTTTCCGAAACGATCGTACAAATAATTGATTTTGAGCTTTCACACAAGTCAACATACGATCTGATTGGAAACCTGTGGTGTTCTCTGGAGGCTGAGTGACAACAATTCTCTCCAGGCATCCAGTTCTCTCCACCTCCTCCTATAGCATTTGCAAATGAATTTGCATAATCGCCACAGCCCCTTACCATTCATTTCTCGCCGGCAGTGGCCATTGGTTTATACTGGAATTTGAGTGGCACTAAACCTCCCCAAAGTCCCAGTTCTCTTTGCGCTTGTCCAACCGAGGTCTGGCTGGCACTCTCTTCTCGGTCTTTCAGTCCTTCTTAACCCTTCTCAGTTCTTTGGTGTCACTTTTTTATTAGGAGGAGCGGTGGTGAAACTATGGGGGGATGATGGGGGTGTAGAATTTGTAGATATGCAGCTTCGGTGTTCTTCATTTCCTGTAACGCTTATTCGTTATATTGTCTTCTTGTATTATTCTCCGCATTCAAGGGTTTTCCTTAATATTTCAGTCGCTTTCATTATCATTAGTCATTGTACTTTTGCAGTTATTCCTCTGATTCCAATTTCTGACATTCTTTTTTCGAAGTTTTTCGGAATTGTTCCTAGTGCTCCTACTATTATCGGTACTATTTTGATTTTCTTCATCATCCAAATCCCTTTTAACTCTCTGGCTAGCTCTGTGTATTTGCTTCGTTTCTCTTTTTCTTTCATACTCACCCTATGGTCAGCTGAGACAGCAAAGTCTATGATTTGACAGGATTTTTCTTTCTTGTTAATTATTACAACATCTGATCTTCTTGCTTGGATGGTTGGTCCGTCTGTATGTCCATGTCTCATAGGATTTTGTGGTTCTCGTTTTTGAGTGCTGTTGCGGGTTTATACTTGTGCCATTTGTCTGTACGGTCAAACTGCAGTCGTTTGCACAATTCACAGTGCACCGCCCTCCCCACTTGCCTGTTTTTGTATTCCTTTTGGGCCAGTTTGCTGCATTCACTTACTATATGGTTTATCGTTTTGTCTCTTTGTCCATAGAGTCTGCATTTGCTGTTTTCTTGTGTTTTATCGATTCTTGCTTTGATATGGTTGGTTCTTATCGAGTTATCTTGTGCTGCAGTTATTAGAGATTCGGTTTCTCGGTTTATATGTCCTTTTCGCATCCATGTCCAGGTGTTTTCGTTATTCTCATCTTTTGTCATTCTTATGAATCTTCCGTGGAGCTGTTTTTCTTCCCATTTCCCTTTTCTCGTTTTGTCGTTTGTCTCTCTGTTTTCTGGGGTTTTTTTTTCAGTGTCTCTCGCTGCCATAATTATCCTTTCAGTGTTTTTCATTATGTATTTTTCTAGTTCTTTTTCCGTGTCCTTCACACAATCTTCTATACAGATCAGTCCTCTCCTGCCGTCTTTCCTTTTCACGTAGAGCCTGTCAATATCGTCCTTTGGGTCTAATGTATTATGCATGGTCATGAGTTTCCTGGTTTTCTGGTTGTTGTCTCAGTTCTTCTTTTGTCCACCCTATAAACGGTCCAAAGTATCTTACTAGTGATACTGCCTATGTATTTATTCCTTTTATTAGGTTTCTGCTATATAATTTCGCTTCCAGGAGTTCCTGTTCTCCTGGGGTATTCCTTTCCCATTTTCTCTTTCATTTCTGTTGCTCTGATAGTGTCCGCTTCCAGAATTTCCAAGTATTTATTGTCGTCTTGTTCCCCTAGTGCCCTCATTTCTGTTTGGTTGGGTAGTTCCATGCCTTCTGTCGTTTCCAGTTTTCCCTTTCTTATAACTAGTTGTGCGCACTTTTCCATTCCAAATTCCATTTGGATATCTTGGCTGAAGATCCTAGTAGTGTTAATTAGTGTCCATAGCTCCCTTTCAGTCCTTGCAAAAAGTTTCAGATCGTCCATGTACATCAGGTGATTCATTTTTTCCTCTGTATTGGAGAACTTGTATCCGGCTTGGCACTTTCTCAGAATACTGTTCAAGGGCATCATGACTACGAGGAACAGTAGTGGTGATAGTGAGTTTCCTTGGAAGATGCCTTTTTGTATGTTAATTTCTGTTATGTGTTGTCAATTCCAGTCTCCATGTTTTCATTGCATTTTCTATTACATTGGTGATCCCGCTTGGTATTTTATACATTTTTAGGCATTCTATTATCCATGCTTGGGGGATCCTGTCATACGCTTTTTTGTAGTCGATCCATGCCACGGCTAAATTTTTTCTCCTCCTTTTTACCTCCTTTAGGATCTTTTGATCTATATATAGCAGGTCATATGTTCCTCTTTTTCCTTTTTGGCATCCTTTCTGCTCCTCGGGAGTGGTATTATTATTATCATTTGGTAGTAAATATATAAAAATAAACCATATTAATTTAAAGCGAAATAGTAAAACAATCATTAAGAAAAAAAAAATGTTGTCGTGTTCAAAAGTGATTGACTTTTGCCGAAAAGAAACGATTTCAACTTCCATGTGGGAACATGTGCTTCTATTGCTCCTTTGGACCATTCAGTGGTTTCATTTATGCACTGTTCAGCAGAAAGAGAACAAATATTTCTCCATGGGGCATCTCTGATGTGATCTTTAATGGCATTCAAGTCAGCCTTATAATCAAGTCAACCTTGTGATCTCTATAGTCATCCAAGCAACCTTGTAGTTTTAAGCAATGGCTCTTCAACTTGGGGTCGAGAGTTTAGAGTGATGTCTATCATTATCACAGCAGGATCAGCATTCCCGAATGGGCAATGGGCCTTTTTTACACAATCCTCAGGAACTGTTGTAAGAAATGGATCCAGAAGTGAGGTTTGCTGATCCTGGCGATCTGGGAGTCGAGCCTAGAATGTTACTGTATGTGTCAAGGAATGGGAGATATAGAAAAGTTATGGATGATGCTACCAACTGTGTTTGTGCAGTTAGAGAAATCAAGTTAATTATTGTGGTGGGCGTTAAAGTAACCAAATACATGTATTTGGATGCTAATGTCAACAACATGATTAATTAGAGTACAGTCCTGGGTCGAGGGAGAGCGATAAAGAAAATAAAGGTAGCTAACGCTATGTTGTAAAGTTAGTTAAAAACACATGAAGGCCTGGTCATCAGATTAAAGTTTAGGTTCCCTAGTCATAGGAAGGATTTTATGAATATAGTCTCCAAGTCTGTGCATGTGTCTGTCAAAGTTCTTACAACAAAGTGGAAGATAACCAGACATGTTCAAGATGTTACACTGGATGGAGGAGTGCAAGTTAGTTTTGCTAGAAATGATTCTACATCATCTAAATTAGAGAAAATAAAGGAATATGGGCATAATTACATAAATAAAAAATTTTTTTTAAATCCAAAGAGTAGTTGCAATTGTGTTTTATGATATTTATACCATCTTTTATAAATGTGTGTGTATGTATGTATGTATGTATGTATGTATGTATGTATGTATGTATGTATGTATGTATGAATCATTATATCAACAATTGAAATACTTAAGTCAAAATCTACTAGGAAAACTCATCTTAGAGTTATATATTCAAATTCATCCAAATTTGGAAATAAATGTAAGCTGGAAAACTTATATCATAAGGTAGAGCTTATTATGTAATTATTGAGGTGAAAAGAATTTCAGAAATAAAAGGCTATTATGAGATTTATTACACATATTTCAGAGTTAGCTATTCAGATTGATACAAGACTTACCGACAGTTTATATTGTTAAGTAAAAAGTTTAAAAATTCCGATAAAAGTTTATATATTGGAGCAAAGTTACTTGAAGCTTTGAACCAATCTGAATAAATACCCCAACACATGTGTAATATTTCTTGCACTAATCTTTCTTGGGAAAACTTATTTTAATTATGCTATATATATATATATATATATATATATATATATATATATATATATATATATATATATATATATAAGGGGCGTGCAATAAGTAATGCCCCTGACCAACTTCCAGTTGTCTGATCTAGCTGAAATTTTGCATGTGCAATGATTTATATTTCTACGGGTTATGTGGCAATTTACAACTCTGAACTAATTGTGGTTTCTGTTTTACAGGTGTTTGAACTGAGTCAGGTGTCAAATGGAGCCTGCTGAATGTCGAGCAGTGATCCGGTTTTTGTATTTGAAAGGAAGCACACCACAGGAGACTTTTGATGAAATGAAAGAAACTTATGGTGATAATACCCCATCATATGACCTTGTAAAACGCTGGCATCGTGAATTCAAACATAGCCGGAGGTCTATGGAAACAGCTCCCAAACCTGGTCGCCCGCCTTTTGCCATTGATGAGGCATCTGTCCATCAAGTTGAGGCTGCCATTTTGGAAGATCGCCGCATTACTATTCGCCAAATAATCCAAGATGTCAACATTAGTAGAGGGTCTGTGGAAACTATCATTCATGACCACTTGCATATGCATAAGGTGTCTGCCAGATGGATTCCAAGATTGTTCATACCATTCCAGAAGCGAGAACGCGTTGAGTGCTCGAGGATGAATTTTGAGATGTGCCAAGAAGATGAGTCAAAGTTTTTCAAAAGATTGATTATGCAGGATGAAACCTGGGTCCATCACTATGATCCAGGGACCAAAGCCCAGTCAATGCAGTGGAAGCACTTGGACTCACCACCTCCAAAGAAGGCAACGGTGCAGCCCTCCACTGGAAAGGTCATGCTCACAGTCTTCTGAAACCAGGATGGTGTAGTGATGACAGATTTCCTGGCAAAGTGTACCACAATTACAGGAGCCTATTATGCTTCACTTTTAAGGAAATTAAGGGAAGCTATCAAAATCAAGAGGCAGAGCAAGATCAGCAAAGATACCTTCCTCCTGCAGGACAACGCTCTGGTCCACAACTCACATGTCGCCAGATCAGAAGCACGGGCATGTGGTTATGAAATCCTTCCCCATTCTCCCTACTCTCCTGACCTTGCACCCTCTGACTTTCACCTCTTCCCAGCCATGAAGTTGTGTTTGAAAGGAAAGCATTTCCCAGATGACGCAGCCTTGATTTCTGAAGTCACGTCATTGTTGGAGGACCAACCTGGGATGTTCTACAAAAACGGTCTCCAGAGCTGCATCAACCGATGGGAGAAATGCATAACTGGATTGTTCCTATGTAAAAAAAGACTAATAACTGTGCCAAGTTTCGTTGCTCTACTGCTATGGGAAGTCGGTCAGGGGCATTACTTATTGCACGCCCCTCGTATATATATATATATATATATATATATATATATATATATATATATATATATATGTATGTATGTATGTATATTATTGTACTATAATTTGTATGCACTAGGGGTTCTCACACAGACTACCATCGTAAATTGCTTATTGACATTAACCAGTGGTGTTCGCCTGAAGTTTGGATGACAAAAAGTCACCTAAGATTTTCAGTACTTTCAATAAACTTTCAAATTAATTTGCGTTGCCACAACAGCTGCTCGCCATTGACTTCTCCCTAGCAGCAATTACTGGTCTTATTGGAATTTGGATGGCAACAATCATCTCCAAATTCTAAATCCTTTTTGCACTCATCGAGTGGAGGTCTGGTTAGTTCTTTACTCTCTCGGTCTTTCCATCCTCCTTGACTCTTCACAATTATTTAGTGCGGTTAGTTAACTTACAATTTTGGAGTGTCTATATTTTTATTATTATTATTGGTGATGGCAACCTTCCGTCTTGTGAGACAATGGTGTTCTGCATCTGATGTACTGCAGTGTCTGCTGTGGCTATACAGTCGAAGTTGGAGTTGTCTCTCCAGATGTAGGCCCAGATAGGTGATAAGATCTAGGTTTTCCCAGTTACCAGCGTCCTCTCGTTTTGGCAGACAAAGTCCCATGAAAAGGCAAGCCAGCACACCTACAGAAATTGTCAGAAAGCTATTGCCGTACTTAACCATTCGCCTATTGTGACTTCAACCCAGATTTTTGTCAAGGTTTACTCCCTTAGCCTTTACCTTTCTCAAGCCATCTACAAGGCAGTGGAGCTATTTGCCCACAGCTGGGGTATTATTATTATTATTATTATTATTATTATTATTATTATTATTATTATTATTTAGCACAAGTGTTTATTTAAATGTATTTACTTTGTATATGAAGTGCACCTGCTTCACATGGAAGATGAATGAAGCTAATGTATGGAAACCTTTCAAGATTTACTTGGACAAAAGAACATTCTGATCTACCACCCACAATTACATCTATGAAGTTTATATATTTGGAAAATGTCTTCCGATAATGTTTGTAATTCATATTTCTTTCTGTTTTTTTTTTATTATTATTTACACTTTCATTTGTTTGCATTTTTATTTTTCATTTATTTTTGCACAAAACATAGAACTTTTCTATCAGAAGAATATTTTACCGTCAATGTTCACACAGTGATTTTTGTTTTGTCTTTCGAGATAAACATCTTATCTCCCTTTTGTATTTTAGTTTGTCGGTCCTTGTGACCCATTCCACCACCTCCAAGTTAATCGAACCATTCCGTTTGATTTCTACTTGATCAAACAGTGTTAACATTTTATAGATCAATAGGAACAACAACATTGACACGAATACTAACACTATTATTAATATTGATGATGATGATGATGATGATGATGATGATGATGATGATGATGATGATGATGATGATACACTCAGAAATATAAGATATTATGTCAAAAAATGGATATGCAATGTTTAAATATGAAAAGAGAAAATTATCTCCATTAACTGAAAAAAATGTACTTATCATAAGTAAACTGCACAGAAACATTTGTGTTTTTTTCTCATAGAAAATCATCAGGCAAAATATATGGGTATATTGTTTGCGATGCCTTTTATATTTTAGTTGGGTTGACTCTAGCTAAACTAACCAGTCGAATTTTATGACATTATGACTCCCTTCCTCTTGTTATTATTTTCATTAGCCAATGATTAAACACTTCTCAAGTATATATATATATATATATATATATATATATATATATATATATGTATATATATATATATATATATATATGTATATATGTATATATATATATATATATATTTATATGTATATATATATATATTTATATATATATATATATATATATATATATATATATATATACATGATACTGTACATAAAAATATTTCATCATTGTCTGCTCTCCATATTTATCTTCTTCATTTTATGATTTTATATATATACATCATTATTATAATTTCTAATGACTTGAACGAAAAAATCTTTCATCATTGACTGAGTAGTGGATTTCTTCCCAGATTTATTTGAGGTGACTTGCTAATTGTTTTCTCATTTTTCATAAATTCATTTGGGGTTAGTCTGACTTGCTAATTGTTTTCTCATTTTTCATAAATTTATTTGGGGTTAGTCTGACTTGCTATTTGTTTTCTCATTTTTCATAAATTCATTTGGGGTTAGTCTGACTTGCTATTTGTTTTCTCATTTTTCATAAATTCATTTGGGGTTAGTCTGACTTGCTAATTGTTTTCTCATTTTTCATAAATTCATTTGGGGTTAGTCTGACTTGCTATTTGTTTTCTCATTTTTCATAAATTTATTTGGGGTTAGTCTGACTTGCTATTTTGTTTTCTCATTTTTCATAAATTCATTTGGGGTTAGTCTGACTTGCTAATTGTTTTCTCATTTTTCATAAATTCATTTGGGGTTAGTCTGGCTTACTAAT
This sequence comes from Euprymna scolopes, assembly GCF_053919585.1. Lineage (NCBI taxonomy): Eukaryota > Metazoa > Mollusca > Cephalopoda > Sepiida > Sepiolidae > Euprymna > Euprymna scolopes. Next base: position 74,229,064 of record NC_136499.1, on the reverse strand, counting down.
TGTTTTCTCATTTTTCATAAATTCATTTGGGGTTAGTCTGACTTGCTATTTGTTTTCTCATTTTTCATAAATTTATTTGGGGTTAGTCTGACTTGCTATTTTGTTTTCTCATTTTTCATAAATTCATTTGGGGTTAGTCTGACTTTCTAATTGTTTTCTCATTTTTCATAAATTCATTTGGGGTTAGTCTGGCTTACTAATTGTTTTCTCATTTTTCATAAATTCATTTGGGGTTAGTCTGACTTGCTATTTGTTTTCTCATTTTTCATAAATTTATTTGGGGTTAGTCTGACTTGCTATTTGTTTTCTCATTTTTCATAAATTCATTTGGGGTTAGTCTGACTTGCTATTTGTTTTCTCATTTTTCATAAATTCATTTGGGGTTAGTCTGACTTGCTAATTGTTTTCTCATTTTTCATAAATTCATTTGGGGTTAGTCTGACTTGCTAATTGTTTTCTCATTTTTCATAAATTCATTTGGGGTTAGTCTGGCTTACTAATTGTTTTCTCATTTTTCATAAATTCATTTGGGGTTAGTCTGACTTGCTATTTGTTTTCTCATTTTTCATAAATTTATTTGGGGTTAGTCTGGCTTACTAATTGTTTTCTCATTTTTCATAAATTCATTTGGGGTTAGTCTGACTTGCTATTTGTTTTCTCATTTTTCATAAATTTATTTGAGGTTAGTCTGACTTGCTAATTGTTTTCTCATTTTTCATAAATTCATTTGGGGTTAGTCTGACTTGCTATTTTGTTTTCTCATTTTTCATAAATTCATTTGGGGTTAGTCTGACTTGCTAATTGTTTTCTCATTTTTCATAAATTCATTTGGGGTTAGTCTGACTTGCTAATTGTTTTCTCATTTTTCATAAATTCATTTGGGGTTAGTCTGACTTGCTATTTGTTTTCTCATTTTTCATAAATTTATTTGGGGTTAGTCTGACTTGCTATTTGTTTTCTCATTTTTCATAAATTCATTTGGGGTTAGTCTGACTTGCTATTTGTTTTCTCATTTTTCATAAATTTATTTGGGGTTAGTCTGACTTGCTATTTGTTTTCTCATTTTTCATAAATTCATTTGGGGTTAGTCTGACTTGCTATTTGTTTTCTCATTTTTCATAAATTCATTTGGGGTTAGTCTGACTTGCTATTTGTTTTCTCATTTTTCATAAATTCATTTGGGGTTAGTCTGACTTGCTATTTGTTTTCTCATTTTTCATAAATTCATTTGGGGTTAGTCTATTTGTGATCTCATTTTTCATAAATTCATTTGGGGTTAGTCTGACTTGCTATTTGTTTTCTCATTTTTCATAAATTTATTTGGGGTTAGTCTATTTGTGATCTCATTTTTCATAAATTCATTTGGGGTTAGTCTGACTTGCTATTTGTTTTCTCATTTTTCATAAATTCATTTGGGGTTAGTCTATTTGTGATCTCATTTTTCATAAATTCATTTGGGGTTAGTCTGACTTGCTATTTGTTTTCTCATTTTTCATAAATTCATTTGGGGTTAGTCTATTTGTGATCTCATTTTTCATAAATTCATTTGGGGTTAGTCTGACTTGCTATTTGTTTTCTCATTTTTCATAAATTCATTTGGGGTTAGTCTATTTGTGATCTCATTTTTCATAAATTCATTTGGGGTTAGTCTGACTTGCTATTTTGTTTTCTCATTTTTCATAAATTCATTTGGGGTTAGTCTATTTGTGATCTCATTTTTCATAAATTCATTTGGGGTTAGTCTGACTTGCTATTTGTTTTCTCATTTTTCATAAATTCATTTGGGGTTAGTCTGACTTGCTATTTGTTTTCTCATTTTTCATAAATTCATTTGGGGTTAGTCTGACTTGCTATTTGTTTTCTCATTTTTCATAAATTCATTTGGGGTTAGTCTGACTTGCTATTTGTGTTCTCATATTTCATAAATTACAAGATAATATAGCAAAAGATAATTAGAAAAACACATACCTTTACCCCCCCCCAGTGTTAACACTTAAAATGGTTTTATTCGGAATGTAAAAGGCATGTGTTTTTCTAATTATCTTTTGCTATATTATCTTTTAATTTATTATAAAATACATGTTATATATTGAAAACCTTCAATTCAGGTGGAGAAACTGAGCTACACATTTATTGAAATGATCATTTCAATAAATGCATAGCTCAGTTCCTCAATCAAGGGGCCGAGACAAATCCAGCGGGTAAGAAAAGGAATATGTGATTTCCGAAAATATTTCTTTTTTCTAGGAGACCTTTGAGTCAAGTTGTTACAAAAACTGTTTGTCCACAAAAGTAGAATGGGAGTGGGACAGGCAAAAAATGTGCGCCTAGCAGAAAATGGCAGCCCAAATATGTGTGTGCCTCTCTCTCTCTCTTTCTCTCTCTCCCTTTCACAGCGACCAATATCTTACGCTCTAATCTCTGTAATTGTATTTGTCACTCTGTCCTGAACTGTATAAATCCTCCATTGTAAAAAAAATAACCTTGCGGATCCGTGTGAATTGATCGATGATGAAAATAGCGATAGAAGTGAGTTGCAGCTATGGTGTGTATAATAGACTATGCACGCCTCCACTTTGATGAGTCGTAAACGACGAAACACGTGTCAGTGGATAATTATATTTTAAAAACTATATATGCCGCTCCCCATATGGGGTTACAAAATTGGTTAAAGGAAAAATTATTCCCAACTCACATTTAGGTAAAAATGCACTTTCGTGAATAATTGAATTCATTCAAAACGTATCGCAAAAACAAAAACAAATAACATCTATATATGTGTGTGTGTGTGTGTGTGTGTGTGTGTGTGTGTGTGTGTATGTGTGTGTGTGTGTGTGCGTGCGTGTGTGTGTGTGTGTGTGTGTGTGTGTGTGTGTGTGTGTGTGTGTGTGTGTGTTTGTATTGATCTTTATTGTAGATTGGAAGATAGGCATATATATATATATAGAAGCAAAAGGAAAATGAATTATTTCAATGATTATTTTATCAATATGCATATTTATACATACATTTTAGTGGTTTTATAATTTTATACTTGTATGACTACAGATTTCCCCCTCTTCATCATCTTTATTATCATAATTACATAATATCGATTTTACATGTACATCTATAGAGGAAGAATAATTAAAAATAAATAAATTTTCAATATTCTGCAAATATTTGTCTTTTTTTAATAACGTTTTGCTTTCTGCAATGATATCTAATGAAACATGACATGTTGACAAATATGTGTGCGTGAGGTATGGATATTTTCTGTCAATATTTCTGTGAAATGAAGAGTATCAGAAATATCTTTCTTTTCACTGCAGTTGTTTTACTTGGAGTTTTGATCTCAAAATTATGTTGAAACATTTTCAGTTCTATTTTCTGTCATTTTCGGAAATTATTTTATGTCTTTTATTTGACAACAAGGCTGATTCAGCACATGATTCCATTTATATTTTCATTTTTAATAATTCGTAAATTCTTAAGATTGCTGTTTGAGGTTAATAACATGTGAAAATCAAAACAAAAAAAAATACATAAAACATAATTAGAATGAAATTTAATTAACTGAGCAAACCAAAATATCTTCTTCTATTTCCCAATGCACAATAATTATCTCTGTCATTACGCTTCGTCCTTTGAGGTTTTATATATATATATATATATATATATATATATATATATATATATATATATATATATATATATATATATATATATATATATATTAAAATGGAAAAGAGGAAGACAGAAAAATTTGACATTTTTCAACAGCAAATAGTTAAAAATTGTTAAGTATATATATATATATATATATATATATATATATATATATATATATATATATATATATATATATCTGTGGACTTTGCTTGCATCTTGTCTTCGACAACACCAAAATTGAATGAGAAACCCTATCACAATTTTTATTTTTTAATAATTTTTTTTTTTTAATTTCTAGAAATTTCAATTTTTTAAGTTATGAAATGAAAGCAAAATGAAGTAAAACCGTTGTCTTCGCTCTTTATGGATGTCCAGTCGAAATGCTGTGATATCATTAAAGTTTGGTATATAAAATAAATATCACCATTGGATTCCTAGTGATATTCTACTCTAGAATAGTGGTGTTAGATTTTAGTATAAGGGCTTTTTTCCATTACATCCCCGTAAAGAGAGAGAGAGAGAGAGAAAGAGAGAGAGAGAGAGCGAAAGAGAGAGAAAGAGAGAGAAAGAGACAGACAGACAGACAGACAGACAGATAGACAGAGACATAGACAAATAGAGAGTGATATCACATACATAGTATATATGTCTGTGTATATATTGATTTGTGTATATATGTCTGTGTATATATTGATTTGTGTATATATTGATTTGTGTATATATTGATTTGCCAACCCAATTGTCTTCACACATTTTGTTTGAAAACTCTCCTGGCGTACAGACATCAATATGTATTTGCAGGAATCAAAAGCTCATTTGCTTGTTAAGTAGAGACATTTAAAGAATTAACTCCTAAGTGGAATTGTTTCCCTGAGATCTCATATCCATTTTGGCAAACGGTGTCTTTATAAGAGCTTACGAACCTCTACTGGCCAGTACTTTGTGCGTCCTGCTGAGAGCCAAATAGTTTGACAGTCATAATAAGTCTTGAGAGCATGTAGTCACCTCCTTACCAAAGAGATTTCATCCCAGGCCACTTAGCAGCAGTAGCCGGTCCATATTCTCTTGTCTCAGTTCCGAGATATGACTTTCTGCCGATCAAACCAGCCATAGCAAACAGGCTCAGACTAGTTGACTGACAGCCATTCTCATCCTATGAGAGTGGTTTCTTGATTTCATAGCAGAGTTCTCTTCCTCTTACTTCACACAAACCACTTGTATTAGTGATCTTTTTCTGCTTGTCCTCTCTTTTTCATTTTCTCTTTCGTTCATTCTTTCTTTCTCTTCTTTACAAAACTGAGTAGATAGCCATGTTCTCTTAAAATGAAGGCCACATGTCAGCTCCCTACACACCATCTACTGGAGGAAGGTGTCCACTTTCTTCTTAACTAACCTCACACACTGTCAACTTGACATGTAGAGAGGAGTACATTCCGGCACTGCAATAATGGTTAGGTCTATGCATGAACACTTGATGCTGTACCTACTAAGTGTTGAGCATACTTTGTTAAGTGAAACAGATATTTACTTTCTTCAGTTGAAGTGCTCTATTCTGATTATATATATATATATATATATATATATATATATATATATATATATATATATATATATATAGATAGATAGATAGATAGATGATAGATAGATGGATAGATATAGAGAGAGACACACACGCACATATATATATATACAGATAGATAGATATTATTATTTCATGTATCTATATAAAAGTTTCTGTATATATTTTCAGTATTTATTTTAACAGTGCTCAATACGCAAGTAGAATTAGGTAGTAAAAATCACCCGACGAATCCTCATACGGATGAAATGCAGAAAATTTTATGGAGCTTAATTGGCATTATTTTCATCTTTTTAATTTCTATAATTTTCAATTTTTATGTTATAAATAAAATAAAATGAAGTAAAACCGTTGTCTTTGCTCTTTATGGATGTATAATTTTTATAACTTTATATAATATACACACACTATAATTGTTATCAAAAAGCAAAAGCAAAACTGATGGACATAAAAAGAAGGTCAACACTATTAAGAGGAACAAACAAATATATTAAATGCATGTTATTGAGCTTGTTTTGCATAGTGTGCATTTTGTATAATTCTGGCCCCTCTCCTCTTCTGATGAAAAGCATTTAGGGCTGAAATGCCATGGCCTAAATAGCTCTTTCTTAATTTTCTACTTTTCCTTATTGTTCTGATGATAAGAAGTTATATGTAACTTTTATTCCTCATCTTTTGTTTAACATATGTAAATAAATATATATATATATATATATATATATATATATATATATATATATATATGTATATGTGTATGTAATATATGCGTATATATGTTTATATATGCATATGTATATATAATATATGCATATAAATGTATGCATATATATATGTATATACATGTATGTACATATATATATATATAATATATATGTATATACATGTATGTATATATATAATATATGTATATACATGTCTGCATATATATATATGTATATACATGTATGTATATATATATATGTATATACATGTATGTATAAATATATATACATGTATATATATATACACATACATGTATATACCTATATGTATATGATAATGATGATGATTGCAACGTCTTGTCAGTCGAGTGCCACTCTCTCATACACTTAAAGTCCATGAGCCCAAAAATGACTTCCATCGCCACAGGACCATTTTTATAGACAAATGCCTGAGGGAGTATCTATGCACAGATGATGTTACAGAGTCTTAGCTTTGTACGACAGCTAAGTCTCTCTCTCTCGGTTCAAAATGTTGAGATCCAGCAACAAGCAAGAGCAAGATAACCAGCAACAAGTTAAACTGCAGACCAGCTTAATGCAGGTACTGGTCTCCTGCTTTATGTTTTTTTAAATCAGAGATTTGCTTCTCCTAGAAAGGTTGCCTTCACCACGGCTTAGGTGAGCCCTCTACACCCCAACACACACATACATACACACAAACACACACGGTGCTAATTGGCCGTTGACCCTGAAAACGGGTTCATTTGCCCTTTGGAAGGTCTTGTTTTTAATCCTTCAGAGAGACTAGCCATCCTCCTCACAAACAAGTCTGGTCGGAGAACCAGTTTAGTCGCCGGTGACCCGACCATGAGGCAGGTAGTACTGGGTTACATGGTACCAGTAGCATATGACATGACCTAACTCCAATATATGTATATACATATATATATATACATACATGTATCCCTACTATTATATAAAAGAACTTTGTGGGGGTGGGGTGTTCCCTATGGACTCAGATATGGTTCGGCCAATTTCTTTGAAATTTTAAACAAAGTTACTTGATGTGTCTGGGAGTGCCCTTATGTAGGTTTTATATCAAAGCGTGTCTAATAAGTATCCGAAATCAGTAGTCAAACAAATCTGATTAAATGAGGAAGTCCGACTTTGACTAAAGTTAACACTTTTATACAAGTGCATTTAAGCAGTTTTATTATTGCACAAGAAGAAAGGCACGGCCTATAAAATTAATTGTAGATTTTTTTATAAGACAAGGGTGCATTCGAAACGAATACTTCTTTTTACAGCATAATTGAACCGTAATACTTGTCTTTTATTTGTTGAACCTAAATTCAAGTGATTATGTAAAAATAATTTAATAAAATCAACAGTTGGTTCTTTGATATGACCGGAGCGCGTTCAAACTGAATGTTTATCTTCAGAGCACAATTAAACCATGATACTTGACTTTTGCATTTTAAACTTAACTGAAGCCATTGTTTACAGATATTTTTTTTATAAAATTAACAAAAGATTCTCTACATGGCAATGTAGACTGTAATGTATTGTGAACTAAGTCACTGCAAAGAGGCATGTAAATCTTCCTCTCGGTGGGGGGGGGGGTTAACTAGAATAGGCAATCAATTGATTTAATTAATAAATTGGCTATATCGCCGATAATGATGACAATATAAGTATGAGGGGGTAAAACGTGTTGATTCTCATTAAATCCGGGACAGGACAACGTTGAGTCTCTCTGCTAGAATATATATATATATATATATATATATATATATATATATATATATATATATATATATATGTAGTATATATACTAGCAAAAGTACCCGTCGTTGACTGGGTTCAAAAACAGCCTACAGAAAATGGACTCTGATTTATTTAAGTATGATAGGTTATGAAAAGGAAGGGTTGTAAAGAGATAGTTTCGAATTTGGGGGTATCGGAACCAAAGCAAAATATGATACAAGTAAAAATAAAATAGATAAACCCCATAATTTATTATACCATACCTGTTCACACTGAAGCACTTATCACAATATTCTGTAGATCTATATTAAAAATTAAACTTTGTGACATATTTCCATTCCATGGAGGTCAGGTTCGAACGAACACCCCATAATTTTATTATACCATATTTCTTCAAACAGTAACATAATTATCAAAGTATACTTACGCAGATAGATATGAAAAGTCTTTATTAAAGTTTGTGCCTATTTCCATTCTATGGAGACCAGGCGCGAACGAAGACCCCACAATTTTATTATACCATCCCTATTTAAGTTAAACTTATCAAAGTATTCTTATGTACATCTATATCAAAAACATATATATATATATGTACATGAATGTATAATATATACATATGTATATATACGTACATATATATATATATATATATATATATATATATATATATATATATATATACACCCCGTGCCAGAATTATATGCAAATCGATATTTTGGTTCTAACTCCGATAGTTTTCAATGAAAATTCGTGAAACTTCGCATGTTATACGGCAACACTAACGCATACGCAGATATAAGATTTTAAGCTGCTCTGCGCAATAGCGAGCAAACGGCACCCATTTTTTTTCAGCGTGCCAACTTTATATGCAAGATGGGACGTAAATGTGCTTTAAGTCAAGCTGGGAAGTCTAAAATTGTTCAAAGGCTCCATAATAAGATTTCCACTTTAGAAATTGCCAAAGAATTACACCGTGATCATCGTACAATAAAAAAATATTGTACTAACCCTCAACTTGGTAACGGACGTTCTGACAACGGGAAAATTCATAAGAAATCATATCTGTTACGTCGAACAATGAGCAAGATCAAGAGAGAAGTTCGCCATAACCCACTTGAAACTAGCAAACAAGTTTTTGAAAAAGCTGGCGTTCCTGATGATCAACTCGTTGCTGTATCCTGAGGACGATTGCAAAATTTGGAAATGCAGCAGTCCGCCCTCAATTGAAGGCTATCCACAAGAAAAAGAGGATGAAGTGGGCAAAAGATCACATGAAGGTGAATTTTCAAACTGTTTTGTTCACCGATGAATGTCGAGCGACCTTTGATTGACCCTATGGGAGAAGGGGAGGATGGTACCATAATGAGGGTTTAAGTCCCCAAAGGATAAGGCATCAACAAGGAGGTGGTGGTGTGATGATCTGAGCTACAAGCATTGGCAATGAGCTGGTAGGACCATTCAGAGTCGCAGAGGGAGTGAAAATTACCGTCAAACTCTACATTGACTTCATTAAGGAACACTTGGAACCCTGGCACAAGAAGAAGAATTTGGCATTCCGGCGGAAAAAGATGGTATTCATGCATGATAATGCACCGTCTTATTCTGCAAGGATAGACATATTGGAGAAAGTTTTTACCAGACATGGGAAAATAATGCGATGACCAGCCTGTTCTCCAGATTTAAATCCCATCGAAAATCTGTGGAGCATCTTGAAACAAAGTATTTATTTTGGAGGAAGGCAGTACAACTCCAAGAATGACCTCTGGAATGCTATTCTGACTGCTGCCAAAGACATTTCATCAGATGAAATCGAAAGTTTGACATCTTCAATGGACCAAAGGCTTCTTGCTCTTATCAATAAAAATGGCAATTATATAAGATATTGATTTTACTATGAAACCATATTGAAGTTGTTTGTTCTTTATTATTGTTGTTCTCAATTTACAACTTCCTAGAATAATCCATGTTTCGATGATCTTCTAGCACTTCACCATATTTTAGCATTGGTTTGCATATAAAGTTGGCATGCTGAAAAAAAAATCCAAATCACCAAAATGGCTGCCAATTGTTTATTACTGTGCAGATTAGATTTAAATTTTAGATCTGTGCTTGTGTTAGTGTTGCTACATGACGTGCTAAATTTCACAAATTTTCATTGAAAACTATGGGCGTTAGAACAAAAATATCGATTTGCATATAATTCTGACACGGGGTGTATATATATATATATATATATATATATATATATATATATATATATGCATATAATATATATATATATATGCATATAATATATATATATATTATAATGTGTATAATTTAATATATGAATGACTATATGTCTGTCTGTCGGTCTGTAAGTATGTCTGTCCGTCTCCATATTTTCAAACTCTATCTTCTTCAAGACTAAAGGTTGCAGAGCGGCGCTAGTGGCCTCAAATGATTGAAGTTTTTACAGGCCGTTCTTTTGTGGGTCTTTAGCCTGTTAAAATTGGTTTTAAGGGGTCAAAAAGGGGTCAAAATTGAAAAAAACGTTAAACATTTTGTACATTCATCTTAGTTAATTTTTAATCGGTTTATATGCATGTCACGTTGGTACAGTGGTAACGTCACCAGCTTTCTGTTTCAGTTTCGGTTTCGATTGAAGCTGATGACACTTAAATACTTTTATTCTTACTTTTGAAATCATAACTATAATAATATATACAAAATCTGGACAAATTAAACTATCATGTTTAAACGTATTTTAGCCCGGGAAAAGCTGAGCCCCCCCCCCTTGTATATACATATAATAATAATATATATAATACATATAATAATAACATATATAACTATCACGGCGTTGCCCGGGCTATAAATGTAAACAAAAGAAAGTTTATTTGTAAATAAAGCAATTGAATAATATGATAAATATCCTAAATTTTTAAGAAGAGCTTCCACCTCTTTTTCATGATACTAAGAGAAAGTAATTATAAATCATATTTAGACGTCCCTAACATATCCCTGACGTCCCTGACATATAAAGTCAATTTTCCTAAATGAAATGACTTATTTCATGCTCCAAAGAATTTTGTAATAATAGTTCTCGTTAAAGTATTGAAGATGCCTTTATTCCTGAAAATTCCGAATTGTAATCTATAACGATAACAACAATCGATTAGTATAACAATTAATGCATACATTTGTTTAAAAGATGAACATTTTAAGTTGATTACTTAACCAGAAGAGGGTCCTTTATAAAAAGAAAAAAACAAAAGAAATAGAATAAAGTACAATAAAACTAAACATCATAATCATAAGTCGTATGTTCCACTTGGTGTGAATTGTGAATTATTTTTCGTTATTCCTTCCGATCCAAGGCAAGTTGGTTGATGGACGCCCAACTGTTGAGAGATGTCCAATCAAAAAAATTTCTCTCCACCTTCCCCTTCGCTTTCCTCTACCTCTTTTGTCTTCTCGCATACTCTCAAAGTATAATTTTGACAGGACAGTAATTGATCGTTTGGCATAGTCGTAAAATTTTGAGGTTTCATTTTTTATTTTATTAACTAGAGGGTTAGGGAAGTAGTTTGACAGAGGGTGGATATTTTATTTTTTGATCAGGCTTAAGGGAACGCGTTGCATGATTTTGAAACACGTCAATGTGATTGGCTAGTTGTTTAGTCCATATGATACAATCAAATCCATATAAAATTACTGGAAGAACATAAATTACATAAACTTTTACTTTAACAGTTATTGGCACCCTTTTGAATTTTAAATTGTGCTGTGTTTTTGGAAAGGCGCCCAACCTAGTCCGGTTCTGTGTTTCAATGTCATCTCGAGATCGCTGGAGAAAGTCAGTTTATGTTCTAAATAAATGGATTTGCTGACCTATTTGATGGCTTTACTGTGAATAGTCATGTTTAGGTGATTTAGCTGTAGACACACATTCTGTTTTCTCTACATTTATTTCTAATCCTATCTCCTTTGCATTGTTTGCTGATACATTAACAAAAACTTTAGTTTATATGTGCATTCATAAACAAAAGTGATGTAATCAGCATAGGAGAGGTTGGAGATTATTTGTCTACTTATAAAAAACCGCTCTGGCAAGTTTCTTCTGTATTAAGCATAACATCAGCTAGTGCAACACAGTATAGGATTGTTGAAAGCACATCTCCTTGCTTGACGCCCTTTTTGATGTTTACAGAGCGGCTAAACCCAAGGCCAGTTTTTATAAAAGTCTGTGATCCGTTGTAAAGTGATTTTATAAGATTAATGTAGCTTTTGTTGAAACTAAATATACTGAAACTATGTTATATTATGAACATAATTATAAAATTATTTTAATATGCTTAATTATAAAATTATTTTAATATGTTTAATCATAAAATTATTTTAATATGTTTAATTATAAAATTATTTTAATATGTTTAATCATAAAATTATTTTAATATGTTTAATTATAGAATTATTTTAATATGTTTAATTATAGAATTATTTTAATATGTTTAATTATAAAATTATTTTAATATGTTTAATTATAAAATTATTTTAATATGTTTAATTATAGAATTATTTTAATATGTTTAATTATAGAATTATTTTAATATGTTTAATTATATAATTATTTGAATATGTTTAATTATAAAATTATTTGAATATGTTTAATTATAAAATTATTTTAATATGTTTAATTATAAAATTATTTTAATATGTTTAATTATAAAATTATTTTAATATGTTTAATTATAAAATTATTTTAATATGTTTAATTATAAAATTATTTTAATATGTTTAATTATAGAATTATTTTAATATGTTTAATTATAAAATTATTTTAATATGTTTAATTATAGAATTATTTTAATATGTTTAATTATAGAATTATTTGAATTCAAATTTCTTGTGTCTCTTGAGCTTTTTGTTAAATTACTGAAAGGAGAATTTTTATGACGATTAGTAAAGCGTTTGCAGCTCATGACGAGCAACAATGAATTCATCTCAAATCGATGAGTGAGTATTAATATGCGGGAGAAATAAGCCTCCAATACTAGATTATTATTCATGAACAGAAAATTTACAAGAAAAGTAATATCTTGTTCTTCTTATTATTAAGATTCCTTTTTATACTGGCCTTGATCAAACTAGGTCACTGGAAAATAGATCATTTTACCACTTTAGAAAATAATCGACTACAGATGCAACCCTCTACCTATATCAGAGTCAGTTATCTCCTGTTGTTATACCAGGGGCAGTATCACCCAGAGAACTTTTCACTGTAAAGACAGAATTCAAAATGGACTTTAAAATCTAGTGGGGGACAATCTCTTTTAATCATAGAAGCGACGTTGTCAATCTCTCTACTCTATTTCTATTAATGGTCTTCAACCGATCTCAAAACTCTGGTTACTTCATGTAAGGTTTTCACATCAACGACTAATTTTGCTGCCACAACGAAAAAATATTTTGCTATCTTCCTTCATATGCCTAGTGTCAAACAGAGTTTCTATGAAGAGCTTTTCACAAGGGCTTCTTATCAGTGGAACAGGTGAGACTGTTTCACTGCAGATTACAACATAGCTGTCTTAAAATTCAAAGTCAAAGGCTTCTTATGATAAAGCGTCTTCATATGTAATCAATAGGGCTAGGACAACAGCATATTCTTTTCCTTGTTTTGACTCTTGAGTGTGTATCCGCTGATATCTTATATGCTTTTATATAGTGATGTGGTTCTCGGTTGATTAACTGTGTCTAACTGTGTCGGATATATACTCGAGAGTCAACACAATGAAAAGAATATGCTGTTGTCATAGCCCTAATAATCAACTTTAGTTTATTTCAATAACTATTATCAGCCCTTTCATAAGGTTTTTCATTTTTTCATCCCATTAACCATCATCCTCGGATGATTTTTGACCTTGATAAATCGTGAACCATTAGCAAAAAATTATTTCTTTGACTTTGAAATAATTGAATTTAGTGTAAAGTAAACTTGTGTCTTAATCTATAGAGTAGATATATTAAAAATGATCTGCGTGAAATGACTCGAAAGTTTAATGAGACAAATGATAAATTGTACAATTAAGAGGTCGTAGAAAATGTCTGAATAATCGAAATTCAATTATGAGAGGCTTTTATGTCTATCATTGATTGGCCATCAGTTGTAATTGTATAATTGCGTGCCTATTAAGTAGAATATATTGCCAATGTCAACCTTGTCTAGAATGGTCAACTACTAGGCATTCCAATCAAATAATAAAATTAAGATCACTAATTATATACAATGGTCAATGCTGACACCAGATTCTCATACATACTTCTTTCACAATCTAAACTACATAATCCTTACTGAGTCACTATTCTATGTAAAGAACATAGTGTGTGTGATTTTTTTAATCAGCAAAAATCAGAATTATGCCATTTTAATTACACTAACATTCATTCTATACATTATATGGTTTCTTAAGAAAATAAATATTTATATTTAATATCTTTGATTTTAAAAGAATGTAAATTAAACGAAATTTAAGTTTGGGTTGAATTAATAGACAATACAGACATGCATTTTTCATTTTAATGCCGGTACTGTCAGAAATGTCTCTATTTAATTTTATGAGAAAATTAAGAAGACCTTCAAAGTGACGCTAAAATAATCCCTTTCATAATAAAAAAAAACGTAAATCTTTTCCTAAATGCTTGCAAAGAGATAAAGAAAAATTAGAAAGTGATTGAATCAACACAGAGAAAGAGGGTCAAGATAAATACATAGATAACTAAATGAGGGATGGGAGACTTGTATAGAATTAATTAAGATTGTTAAACTTAAGTCAATCGCAGAACTAAAATTTATCTTAGCATATATATTGTATTATTAAAATATATAGGAAAAAAGTTTTAAGATAATAAACGTTGATTAAGTGACATTTAATATATTATATGATTTAGAATTTAAAAATTCCAGGAATGAAATTTGATTTTTTCCATAATCCTCATTGATTAATGGAAAAAAATTGTATTATCTTATCTTTTTATCTTGGATGTTATTCCCACAACGTTTTCGCCAAAGTAACCTCCGACCATTTTCAGGTGTGTGTTGTTGAACTTGGGAATCTAATCCTCAGAGGTAAATTGTTCACATTCGATCGGTGTTTGAATAAAAGTCTTAATTCTTAATTATATTCTCAGTATCGCCCCTACTGATAATTGGACCTTCAATTTCCAGAAGACTGCCACTCAGAACTGATAAACTTAGCACTTTTATCCGTTGCACCATAGGTAATGTTGTATTTGTGAATTTAGAATATATAATACTGAAATAAAACTAATATTTAACCTTCAGTAGTTCATAGACTGAGAGCACAAAGAGAAAATTTGAGATTTGAAGAGCATTTTCATGGAACGCGTGTCACAAATTGAGAAAAGCTGAAACTTAAACTTTTCATTACCACCGTTGTGTATGGACTTTAACAAAGGCACCGAAGAAGAAATGATATAGATGCTATACATGGATGTTCAGCATGGCTCGCAGCATACCTTGGAAGAGCCACACCACCAACCAGCAACTATATGGAGATTTACCATCAGCATCATTTGAAAGTACAATAGAGAAGGATGCGATTAGTCTATTGTATAAGGCATCGTGAAGTGGAAGCCAGCAAAGTTGTTAGTAAATATTAAGTTTTTTTAAGGATTTTAAATGGTTTTGAGGCATAAATATGGGAACCACTTCCCATTTTAAAATTCAAATAGTTGATTTATTGTTATTAAACTCCAATTAAGCAGCATTTTCCGAATTTCGATTTCTTCTTAAGACCCCTTATGCTTAAGCCTTATATTTTGGACGTTTTCTGGAATTAAGATTATGCAATAGATTTTGATCAAAAATAGAATAAGGATTCTAGACATAACGTTATATCTTGATTTTAATCTTCATAACAAGACATAAAATTGGTTTGAAACTGTTCTGTTCAGGAAAGTAATTTGACGTGTTCTGGAACGGGTATTCTTGTTAAAATAAAAAGAAATCTCAAACGGTTTTGATACACATTTTATTTCCCTTCTCAGGTGAAAATCTTGGAATTTTATGACCAAATTCCCAATTGCTGTTATTCTTTCTCCTACGATTCTATTCCTTCTGTTAATTAAAATTACTTAGCTAGTGGTAGCAGCATCCAAATAAGCACTTCTCTCCAAGGCATCCGACTTATCACTGCTGTTATCGCTTCTGCATTTTAGCTCCCCACCCATTTCATTAAGAATTTGTCTGCCTTCTTACTGCTAATGTTTGCATCCTATTCGATCTCATCTAGTCATGTTCTTTTATTCATGTTTTTTTTCTATAATAATTTCTTGTTAATGTTGGTTATTTTATTTTTTTTCTATCGATCAGAAGGCATCATGTTATGAACTTTGGCCCAGGTCGATTCCTTCATTAGACCTGACCCTTTCTCTCTTGTTTGGTCATGGAGGAGCAAGTGACAAAACCTGGTCTATTCCACTGTCTGATCTTGCTTATGATGAATAATACAAATCCTGACATTTGTGAGATTGACATTGTTAATATCCAAAACATGTTTTTTTCTTATTAAATCTAGAGCTTACATTCTTTTATGCAATTTTATTATTTTTTATTGTCTCCTGAGAATCATTATCATTTATAAGAAAGTTTGATTGTGCGTGTGTAAAGCTGAAATTTAGGAATTATCAAATTAACAACGCAATTACAATTTCGATTTAGTATGACTTCGAACAGGTTATGGTAAACGCAATTATTGTAATATTTATTCATTTGGAGTCACCAATAACTTAAATTAGTAAGAAATTTCTTATGCAAGAAGAAATTACGTTTTTCATTGATAAATATTTGAAATAGAACACCAAATTGGAACATTGGAATTTAGTCACATTGTTGCGAGCAATAATTTTTTTCTTTCTATAATACTGAAGCAGTTGCAAAAGTTTATGCCTGACAAAGAAACTGTATATGTGGGTTGGCATGTGAAAGAAAGAGATGGAGGGGGGTAGTTTTTAAAGAAAGCAATTATTCTTAGTTATTTATATAGGGTGGGTTTTTGATAGAGAGATCTACAATTTGCAAACGAGAGGAACTCTGGATAAAAAAGAAATATTATATAGTCCCATTAGCATTTACTTATAAACAAGGGAAGTTCAATTAACAAGCAAAAAATTCTCTCTTCAGTAAAGTTCAAAACTTTTTCTCATTTATTTGTTTTCCTACAAAGGTAAACTTATAATCAAGGTCAGTTTTTAATCTGGACAAAAATCAAGCTTATCAAAAAGTGTCACTCTAGATTGAAACAAAAACACTTGTCTAATCCAGCCTACAATCATTCTCAACTAAAGGAGCGTTAAAGGCCAAGCAATGCATCAACATGGTCAATGATTCACGTTATTTGTTTGGTCACTCATTCTGATAGTTGATACATGCCAGTCAAGATTTCAATCTTGACAATCAGCTTGGGAGAAATTGGATCTGGTAGCATTCGTTCTGAGTAGTTCATGGATGTCTACTTTCCCAGGCTTTACCACTCACCTTTTAAGTAGATTAAGGTTTTTGCTAAACGCCTGAGGCGCCTCGACTGAGGAACGCCTACAGAGCTGCTTAGATACTTTTTAAAAGGCCAGAGTGCTCCCACATTAAGGGCACTGACTTCACTCTCCCCACCTTCCTATCGTGGGAAGGAAGTAATTAACAAAAATATATAACCTTAACTCTAACTCTGACCCCCCCCCCATCCTCAAAGAGGTCAGTTTTTATGTGTGTGTAGGGGGGATCCAGTTCATTCAAAAAAGGCACAGGAAGGTAACAAATATATAGTCCGGTCGTCGACACTTCATCTTGAATGAAATTAAGCGAACAAGTATTACATTCATCCCCAGTCCTCAAAAAGGAAGATGGAGTTTCCTATGATTACTTGACTCCCCACGAGGACAAATTTAGTGTCAAAGTCAATTTTATGTTGGAAAAATCTAGTGCTGAGCCATAGAAATAAATTGACAAATGAAAGTTTTTTATTGTTAGTGAAATTAAAACAAACGCACTTCTTTTTCAGGTTGTTAAAACTGCATTTTCTTTTATATAAATTTCATATGAAAATTTTGAATTAAATGAAACTGTAATCCAAGCATGGGCGGGAGCTTACCCAGTTTTTGTCAGTCAGGAAAGAAATAAAATGATTATAAAAATCAACTAATTTCATTCAGTTTACATTTGTATTTTATAAGTGTATTTAGAACAAAATGGTGAGATTTTGTAATAATCTGAATCAGGGGTTCTAAGCCCCTATGAGTCCACAGTAGTTAAAAGACGGCCCACAATAAAAAGGATTTCCAGAGTTTATAGTAAGTAGTATTAGGAATATATAATAATAGTATAAAAGTAGTATGTAATATAGATAAATGCTGCTTTCTTTGATTAGTTATAGAACCAGGTTGTCAGACGAACGATCACAATGTATGTAGCATTTAATCCTCGCTATTTTTGAGCTTATAAATATTTCTTATCGGTTTTTATACTTTTAATGTCATTTATAACATTTTAATCGGCCGTAAATGTATTTTTATATTCATGAAGATATTGTGTATATGTAAAAAAAGAGTATATTAGTAATATTGAATTAAAAATATATGCATATATGAAGTTCACAAATCCTGTCAAAGAACCAGCAAGCAAAATAAGGTTAGGGAGCCTTGGTTTTCATAAATTGAATTTGATATTACACCCTAACAAAACACTGTATCACATCCTCATTCATGCCATAGGCATTAGATATCTAGAATTTCAAAATCGTAATTTTTCACTACGATGGTTGAGTAGAAACTGATCCAATTTCTGCTTGTAATCAGGCAACAACATACCACGTAGTTATGCATCGGTTTAAATGTGTTAATTCTAACTGGCAGCAGAAAATATGATAACTATGAGGTTGTAATGATCTTATATACATGTGTCAACTGTTATGCTGCACTCACTGGGCAATCGCTTCTCATTTTGCCAAGTATAATTTTCTCTGCCTCAGGTAAACGCTGCAATAACTCTGTTTTCGGTTGAGTATGGTGTCAGTGTCAAAGTTTATCATAAAATGTTCCAAGATAAATGTAACGTCTCTTATTTAATTTATTTAATCAACATGAATTCTATGCTGACATAAATATAATAATATAAAAAGTTGAAACTAGCGATTCTCAACCGGGGCCCATATGGACACTTGTGGCTCCACAGAAGTTTTAATAGAGTTCACTAAAATGTTGCATTTTAGATATCCATAGAAAATACTAAGTAGTAGTCTGTTGAATTTAAATAACATGTAAAACTATTGTATTTTAAATAATATATAAGAATATAAAAAGAATAATTAATATAGATAAATGCTGTTTTTTTATTAGTATGTATCGTAAAGCCAGACTGTCAGACATATAATTGCAGCATATGTGGCATTCAATTCTCGCAGTTTTCGAGCTTTTATGTTATGACTATAAAGAATTTGGTTCATTGTTAGATTTTACTAAGCTGGAGTCAAATATTTGATTAAAAAATTATATATGCATGGATGATAAAATAGTTCTCAGGGACAATCACAAATAAAATAAGGTTGGGAACTCCTGAACTGAATCTACTTTTAATCTCAGCAGCATCTATATTGACTGCTTGTTCATTTTAGTGTTTGTAACAGATACTCTGCTCCCATAGTTTAATGCAAATGTATTTGACTATCTATGCATATGATAATCCTCTTGTATTCAAGGGAACAATCTAAAAGAAGTGAATAAAATTGACAGATGTTTCCATAAAAACCACATTCATCTTTGCATTAGGCTTATCAAATATTCCAGCTATTTTTATGACTGAATCTTGAATTGGAGTCTGAATTTTATCTGACAAATTTCGATTCATATGTGCACGAAAAAAATCTGTGTCAGAATAAAATTACAAAAGACAAAAGTAGAAACAAATTCAGATGGAAAGATATCAAATATTATAAAAACATTCAAAATACAACAGACTGACTTAGTCATTTCAATATTACAATTGTTAGTAGAGCTTGCGTTATTCAAAATCTGGGAATTCTTTTATATTTTACTAATCAAAATCGCACCACTCAATATACTTTGTACAAATATGGTAAGACTCTTATCTACTTCCCAAAATGTGCGGATATGTTCGCCATTAGTCCTGAAAATGGAGTTCTAGTGGCTAATTCATTATCTGATCGATAAATGTTCATTTATATAATCAATACGATTTTAACTAGGAGCAAAGTGTAATATTTGTTTTGATAATTTCATGTTTTCTGTTCTGCATTAATGAATGGGACATAGACAGCTAATTTAATTTTTTGTTTCAATCCGGAGTGTCTATTTTCAGTAGTAATTTTTCCCTGCAAATATGTCCTCGACGGAGGCAAGTAAATAGGAACTTGTAACGTTCCATTCTGATATTGACTTGTCTCAACTATCTATGATATATATGAAAAAAATTAAACCACCTCAACTAAATCACAGCAAAACCTAATACTCTGAATAAAAATACAAAAAAATGTATGCACATATGTGTTGGAAAATGGTGGTGAAGAGTCAAGATGACTTTATCCTCAAGACGTTCTATATTCTTAGCGAGATTAAGCGAGATAATTTAAAGTGTTTTTCACACAAAATCCATCCTCATAGAACTTAAATAAGAAATTTCACAAAACCAAAGACAAAAAAAAAAGAAGAAAGTAAATTAAATTTAAATAAGAAAATTTAATATAATAAAGAATAAAAAGATAGCATCACAAAAATAATTAAAACAATGTTAAAAAAATCAATGTGTATTATTTGGATTATTTGCATTATTATTTTCGCTGGGGTTGTTATTTTCACAACGTTTCGGCCGATGTAACCTCCAACCTACGTTAGGTGCATCTTTAGGAATTGGAGAATTTTAATATCAGAATTTATGTGGAAATTTCACAGACTACATTGGCCAAAACGTTGTTCTAATTGACATGATCAGCCACAATCGAGATCGAATGGTGGAAATAGTCTTGATTTATTTTATTGCCATTACAAAACAGCCCGTCTTTGTCTAGCATGTAGAACCTTAATGTGAGAAAGGAAATGTACATGCTGGAATTTTTCGGGAATCATCAATGAAGGGTGGCACGATTACCGCCGGTCGCGAGATTCGAATCTGGCATGAAATCATCTTTGACTCCATCAACAAGGAACAAACTCATACGGCAAGTTTCACTGCGAGACATGTCGTTGAAATTTAAAGATTTATTTTTAAATATAGAGACGTCCGTCCATGCTGATCTAATGATTATAGCATCATGAGCTGCGCACGTGAGCTTAAGTGACTGATTTTCATTTCAACTCAGAAAAGAGCTCAACAATAAGAACCGAGTTGTTAAAGGGGTTGGCATATATATATATGAGGGGCGTGCAATAAGTAATGCCCCTGACCCACTTCCCGTTGTCTGATCTAGCTGAATGTCAAGCAGTGATCCAGTTTTTGTATTTGAAAGGACGCAAACCACAGGAGACTTTTGATGAAATGAAAGAAACTTATGGTGATAATGCCCCATCATATGACCTTGTGAAACGCTGGCATCGTGAATTCAGACATGGCCGGAAGTCTGTGGAAATAGCTCCCAGACCTGGTCACCCCCCCCCTTTTGCCATTGATGAGGTATCTGTCTGTCAAGTTGAGGCTGCCATTTTGGAATATCGGCGCATTATTATTTGCCAAATAGCCCAAGATGTCAACATTAGTACAGGGTCTGTGAAAACTATCATTCATGACCATTTGCATATGCATAAGGTGTCTGCCAGATGGATTCCCAGGTTGCTCACACCATTCCAGAAGCGAGAACGCGTCGAGTGCTCGAGTATGAATTTGGAGATGTGCCAAGAAGATGAGTCAAAGTTTTTCAAAAGACTGATTATGCAGGATGAAACCTGGGTCCATCACTATGATCCAGAGCCCAAAGCCCAGTCAATGCAGTGGAAGAACTTGGACTCACCACTTCCAAAGAAGACAAGGGTGCAGCCCTCTGCTGGCAAGGTCATGTTCACAGTCTTCTGGGACCAGGACGGAGTAGTGATGACAGATTTTCTGGCAAAGGGTACTACAATTACAGGAGCCTATTATACTTATCTTTTAAGGAAATTAAGGGAAGCTATCAAAATTCAATAGGCGGGTCAAGATCAGCAAAGGTACCCTCCTCCTGCAGGACAACGCTCTGGTCCACAACTCGCATGTCGCTAGATCAGAAGCAGGGGCGTGTGGTTATGAAATCCTCACACATCCTCTCTACTCTCCTGACCTTGCACTCTCTGACTTTCACCTTTCCCCAGCCATAAAGTTGTTTTTGAAAGGAAAGTGTTTCCCAGATGATGCAGCCTTGATTTCTGAAAGTTGATATATAGGGGATTCGGGCCTGTGGAACAAATTTGGTTTTTAATTGGTAAAATATCTGCTAAGGGATTAAAATTGAAAGTGAAATATGTCAACTTAAAGTATTGCTCTTTTGCATGTACAAATATACTTTTATACGTTTGTCAGTGGTTTATTTGTAAAATTTTTATACGTATGTAGGCTCAACTTAGATGGTAGCGAACAATGCTTGAAAGCTTAATGTGTTTAGTAAAAGTTATTTTTGTATAGTTTATTTGTTTTCGATCTCTTGAATGTTAAACATATTGCAAGATTATTTAAAATTCACCTTAAAATTGATCTTTTATTTACTCCGTTCTTAACGGATGTTTTTTTATAAGATTATTTGAGCTCATTTTTTTTTTTTTGCCCGGTCATAAAATACGCTTAAATATGATATTTTATTAATGCAGATTTTGTATTTATTATTATATTATATTGGACCCAATATATAGTAATGATTTAAAAAGTTAAAAAAAAAAAAAAGAAGACTCGTGCGCTACTACCGAGAATCAAAACCAAAACATTTAGCTTACGACTTACTTTTTCCTTTGACATTAATGCCTGAGCTATGAAGGCATGTTTCCTGCAAGGTTAAAAATTAAAACATGTACTAATAGCTATTACGTTATGCATTCCATTTTTTTTTTTTTTTAATTTTCACACTTTTGTACCGATTTTTCCTGGCTAAAACTCAAATATTAAGTTTTGCCTGAGTTCTAATACTCAATATATTAAATTTCATGTATGTAGACCAAAAACTGACAGAGGAGTTTTGTAGGCAAAAGTTTTTAAACAAATATATATACGCATATATAAATATATATAGAAAGAGGTTTATGTTTACCATAACCTTTTTATGCAAATATTATGCAAGTATAAATCATGTAGAATATCTGCATAAATATAATTATATGTTATAGTTTACTAAAGATCATCATCCCACATGAAAAACGAAAAAACTAATAGCGAGTTAATTAAAATAAATGTTTAAAAGAATATACAATTTAACTAGATCTTTAACATCATATGTGCCTCATGATATCTTCTTCACACTAGCTTCACAGGAAGAGCTTCCTGGAAATTCAGAGAAGTATCCAAGATGATTTCAGTTGAATTGTCAGAAGGCTTATTTTTAAATTTGAGTTATTCCATAATGAAATAAGTTGTCCCAAAAGACGTGATCCGTCTGCAGCTGCTCAGCCAGTTTTAAAGCAACACTGAATGCATCACCGTCACTGATCTTTCGATGTGATTATCTTTCAAATTAGTCTGTTAGCTCTTTGTGAACGTATTAAAATAATTTACAAAAAACAGTTTTAAAAAATAATACCTTTACTGAGGATCAGAATATAGTAAATCCTTATTATTGATATTATAAATTACTCTAGAATTACTCTATGTTTGGCATTAATCGAGATTTTTTCAGGATTCACAGTCACAAACCTGCAACATTCTACTCTGATCTTTATTTGGGTTAAACGAGTGGTTTGCCTGGTCGAACATCTTGAAAGCCATATTTCAAAAGCACAAGACAAAAACTACAGAACTTTTAATATACTATTCTTCATTATATAATGAAATCATTTTAACAAAGAGATCAATTCGTTAATACTTTGTCTCGAATTCCACCTTTTTTTTACCTAATGTTCTTGAATCATAAGATGGACTAGTTTTATTATCTGACCATTGTTGTGTTGAAGACAAAAGGCCGATTTAATCTTGGCTCTCTTCTGTTTTTTCATATGTGCACCTAAACGCAATCATTTGCTGATTTAAATTCATCAGCTAGCTGATTGTGTACTCGTGACTTGTATGTTTGTATCCTGTTATATCTCATAGTGTATTATTTTCTGATGGACCAGTTTGTCACAAGGTTATTTGTGCCGAATTATTTGTCTTGGTGCATGTAATACATAACAAAAAGAGATCAATAGCCCAAACAACTTAAATATATATATGTGTGTGTGTGTGTGTGTGTGTGTGTGTGTGTGTGTGTGTGTGTGTGTGTGTGTGAATGAGAGAGAAAGAGAGAGATCACCGAAGTTAAGCAACAATGATTATGACCAGTGCCAGATGAGTGACTGTTTAGGAATACATGACACTGGATGTATTACGCTGCAATGCATGATTTCAGACAATTTAGTTGTCTGAACCTCGTACATCATGATTCTATAGGAGACTCGATTATATATATATATATATATATATATATATATATATATATATACATATATATATATATGTATATATATATATATATATATATATATATATATATATATATATATATATATATATATAGTAATTTATAAAATATATATGTCGATTAAGCTACACTGAATATTCCGCATTTCATCCACTCTAGGACTCTTCAGGCTTATGCGCTAGTCTAGAGTCCTAGAGTGGATGAAACGCGGAATATTCAGCGTAGCTTAATCGACATATATATTTTATAAATTACTAACTAGCTCTACCTACGTATTGAGCACTTTTGAAGTAAATACTTAAAGTTTACGCATAAATCTATACTTTCGTATATTAATTTTATATGAGTAATTAAGTAGTTATATATATATATATATATATATATATATATATATATATATATATATATATATATATATATATATATATATACACACACTTGTATTTTTGTAGGTGTAACTATTATAAAATCACACTAACGTTCCGAAGGACTTTTGAATGTATTAGCTTTCATGCGAATGACTAGAACTTAAAATACAAGAGGATGGATAAAACTGACATGTCTTCTAAGCAAAGAGTATGCCTACATCCGATTGAGACAAAGCCTTTATCATGTTTGTGGAAAGGCTTCTTAAGTTAGACAATGTTTGCACCTGTTTTTACTTTGTATGTTTCATTTCATAAATGCATACCAAAAAAGCCATACATTACAGTTATATTGTTATATACGAACATACAATTAAAAAGAAAAGGAGAGAAATAGTAAACCTTTTTTTATTTCATCATATAGCCGACGTTTCAGTCAATGACTAGCACGTTGATTATAAGAGCTAATAAGAAGACTTTAGAATGTATATATATATGTTTGCAGATTTTTTCCTCAATGTAAACTTTGTGTAAATTTAAATTTATAAATTTAAGACGCCAATACAACGCAGATTTACTTTATTGAAAATATATTATTTATTATTTATTTAAAATAAAACATGTTTCGCTAATATGCCAGCATATTCAGGCAGTGAAACAATTTTCGCCTTTTTCATTTCTCTTGGCATGGTGTGACTAGAAAAGTAAAGTCCATACGATCAACGGCGAGTTTTCAAATGTTTTAATCAGAAGGATCACCTCAAATGAAATAGACTTTTTATTCAATGTAAGAGTTTTGTATACATTTGAATTGGAATTTATAAGTTTTAGAAGTCAATACAATGCAAAATTATTCTTTTTCAATAAATATGTATTTAAATTAACTAAGTTTTGATAATATAACAGTCATAGAAACAATCTGTACTTTTTTCTTTTTTTTTTCCTCATTCCGGTAAGCATCGCACTATCTCCTCTTGTATAATGTTTCATGGGACAGAAAACTGGTTTAAAACTATTGCTTTCTTCTATTGAAATGAAAGAGCTAATGGAGTTGTGTGCATACGATGCCATGTGAAAGACTCCTTGAAAGGAATATTTAAATTTCTGTAGATGAGATTATATGCCAAAATCTAGTCTCTAGCATCCTTCGCTGCTCAAGATTCCTGATTTGGACAGAAAGATTCCTAATGCGACAAGAAATCAAATGTTGTGAGAATATCATATCATCCAAGACGAGAAGTGTAGTCCGAATAATTCAAATAATCCAAATTACTAATCATCATCTCCAAAATTTCAAAACATAATTTAGATATAGAAAAGTATATTTAATATGTCTCACCTGACGTAGATGTGTAAACTTGCTAGTATAGTATACATGTAAATTATATAGCAACAAACTTTTTGAGCCTGTTTTTTTTTATTATTAATTAAAAGATAAAAAATAGCGTGGCTTGCAAGAATGTGTCTGTCTCTGGTCTTCACAGTATTCAAATTATTATTTATGGGCGACTTCACCTCATTAGTATTCGCCACCAGTTGACTGACTACTCTTCCTGTTTTGAATATGAAATGCCAAACAATACAAATGCCGCCTGTTTTACTCGGCACAAAGTTATCTTCAATATTAATGATCAAAATGTGAGATTCCAGTTTTCCGTTTCTGCCCTGTTTGATGCACAGCTGACTCCTAATCTATTGTCCTTGTGTTCAATGGAAATATCAAAGGAGAATCTATTTCTTTTCTTTTTTTTTTTTTTTTTTTTTTTTTTGCTCACAGTTTTTGGCTCCATTTTTTTCCGGTAAATTTTTTTCCATTTTTTTATCATTAATATATCTTTTATTTCCTTTTTTTCACATGCAAGTCAGTTTTGGTTGTATGAGGTTCCTAATTTATTTCCTTTCATTTTCCTTTTACTTCCTTATTTTTATCTTCCTTCCATCCTCTTTCATGTATCCTTTTCTTTCATTTTGCCTCATTTTATCTCCCATTTTTCCCCTGCCATTGTAAAGACTATTTTTGTGCGGCATACTCATTTTTTCCTTTTCATTTTTTTTGTTTCATCTTTTTTTTTCAGACATTTTATCTTCCTTCAATCTCATTCCATTTTTCCAATTTTTATTTTACTCATTTTCATTCATTTTTCTTTCAACCATTCCTTCAACCTATCCGACTTTCATTAAACTGTTTCTTCTTATATTTCTTTTACATAACCTTCAATTTTTTATATATTATCTCTGCTAATGTTTTTTGATTTCATTCTCTTTCTTTTTGAAATTATTTATTTCATGTTTCAAATGTTGAAAAATGAATGAAGAGTGAAAATATGAGAAAATGATCTCATATTTTCACTCTTCATTCATTTTTCTTTCATAATTTTGTTTTTATTCATTTTTCTTTCATAATTCTGTTTTTATTCATTTTTCTTTCATAATTCCGTTTTTATTCATTTTTCTCTCATAATTCTGTTTTTATTCATTTTTCTTTCATAATTTTGTTTTTATTCATTTTTCTTTCATAATTTTGTTTCCATTCATTTTTCTCTCATAATTCTGTTTTTATTCATTTTTCTTTCATAATTCTGTTTTTATTCATTTTTCTTTCATAATTTTGTTTCCATTCATTTTTCTTTCATAATTTTGTTTTTATTCATTTTTCTTTCATAATTCTGTTTTTATTCATTTTTCTTTCATAATTCTGTTTTTATTCATTTTTCTCTCATAATTCTGTTTTTATTCATTTTTCTTTCATAATTCTGTTTTTATTCATTTTTCTCTCATAATTCTGTTTTTATTCATTTTTCTTTCATAATTTTGTTTCCATTCATTTTTCTTTCATAATTCTGTTTTTATTCATTTTTCTTTCATAATTTTGTTTTTATTCATTTTTCTTTCATAATTCTGTTTTTATTCATTTTTCTTTCATAATTCTGTTTCCATTCATTTTTCTTTCATAATTTTGTTTTTATTCATTTTTCTTTCATAATTCTGTTTTTATTCATTTTTCTTTCATAATTCTGTTTTTATTCATTTTTCTCTCATAATTCTGTTTTTATTCATTTTTCTTTCATAATTCTGTTTTTATTCATTTTTCTCTCATAATTCTGTTTTTATTCATTTTTCTTTCATAATTTTGTTTCCATTCATTTTTCTTTCATAATTCTGTTTTTATTCATTTTTCTTTCATAATTTTGTTTTTATTCATTTTTCTTTCATAATTCTGTTTTTATTCATTTTTCTTTCATAATTCTGTTTCCATTCATTTTTCTTTCATAATTCTGTTTTTATTCATTTTTCTTTCATAATTCTGTTTTTATTCATTTTTCTTTCATAATTCTGTTTTTATTCATTTTTCTTTCATAATTCTGTTTTTATTCATTTTTCTTTCATAATTCTGTTTCCATTCATTTTTCTTTCATAATTCTGTTTTTATTCATTTTTCTTTCATAATTCTGTTTTTATTCATTTTTCTTTCATAATTCTGTTTTTATTCATTTTTCTTTCATAATTTTGTTTCCATTCATTTTTCTTTCATAATTCTGTTTTTATTCATTTTTCTTTCATAATTCTGTTTTTATTCATTTTTCTTTCATAATTCTGTTTTTATTCATTTTTCTTTCATAATTCTGTTTTTATTCATTTTTCTTTCATAATTCTGTTTTTATTCATTTTTCTTTCATAATTCTGTTTTTATTCATTTTACTTTCATAATTCTGTTTTTATTCATTTTTCTCTCATAATTCTGTTTTTATTCATTTTTCTTTCATAATTCTGTTTTTATTCATTTTTCTTTCATAATTTTGTTTCCATTCATTTTTCTTTCATAATTCTGTTTTTATTCATTTTTCTTTCATAATTCTGTTTTTATTCATTTTTCTTTCATAATTCTGTTTTTATTCATTTTTCTTTCATAATTCTGTTTTTATTTATTTCTCTTTCATAATTCTGTTTTCATTCATTTTTCTTTACTTGCTCCCTTAATTTTTCACTTCATATTTGCGATTTCATTATTTGTATTTTCATTTTGTGATTTTGATTCATATTTTCTTCCTTTTTCTCTCTTTTGTATTCATTTTTCTTCAGTTTAGTTTCTTTTTTTTTTCTATATTTTTTCTTTTCTTTCTTTTTCATACTTTTGATATCATTTTCTCATTTTTGTGCATGTCTTTCCTGAAGTATTTCTCATTCGTTTTTCTTTTATTTATTTTATTTTATTACCTTTTCTTTCTATTTTTGTTTTCATTTCTAGTTTATTTAATTTTTTCTTTTCCATCCAGTTTTTTTCTTTCTTTTATTCGTTCCTTCTTTTTATCCCTATTTGCTTTCTTTTTTTTTCTTATTTCATTTCGTTTATTATATTCCTCTTTTTAGTTCTTCTTTATTTTTTTCATCTTTTTCATTCTTTTTACTTTTTTACTTTTTTATTCCATTTTATTTTCTCTTTTTTCATTCAATGTTCTAGTTTTCTTTTCTTTTTTACTTTTGCTTTGTTTTTTATTTCTTTATTCTTTTATTCTCTCATTTGCATTATTTTACTTTATTTTTTCTTTTCTTTTTCATTGCTTTTTCTTTCTTTCTTTTTCTTTTTCCTTTTTATTCATTATCCTGACAATGAATGACTAAACTGTTTTTTCTATATCATATTAGTTTTTTAAGCTATTTCGGCCATTGAAGTAGGAAAAAATCTCACTTTATAAATGTTTTTCTCAACTACTGAAAAGGGTCCACTTTCAGATATGTTACAGTCAGCTGAAAACCTTTTAGAATATTGTAAAATATGCAATTATTTTATTTTTATTTTGCCGTTCATAAACGCTTTTATTGGAACAATCTTTAAAGGAAGTAACTTGCGTGAGATGTAATGTTAACTTGTAGTTGTGTGAATTATATAAGCTTACACACTTGTCCCCAGCGCACACATGTTGGTTCTTTTGACCGGTTACAGATGGGTGTGTAATCAAGCTGGAGAAGTGATCATATTACCCTTTGACAGAATTTACATCATTTCTCGACTTCTGCTATTCACCAAAATCACACTCTAACCTCAAATCCGTTAATCATTCAGCAAATCCACTGTTCATTCCCCCGCAGATTAAATCGTTGTTCTTCCATTCCATAATGAGAGACTTAGGCTTCTCTTTCTGCAACATGTTACGAAATGAAATGTTTTAAATTCATGTGCAACTTATATGTTTTTAATAGGAGTCTCTAACTTATCATTTCTATTCAATTTGTAACTAATTTTTTCTGTTTTTCTCATTGTTTTTTTGTTTCATTGCGTGTTGAGTTATTAACCTTAAAGTGTTCAATTGCATTTCATTTTTGTGTTTTCTTTCTTTGTAGGTAAGTCAACGTCACTGTCATATTGAGGTAATGTATATCATTATTATTCATATTTTATTTCATAAAATATGCTTTCTGTTGGTCTTCTTCTTCTTCTATTTCTTTTTTGAAGCATGTGATGATATGTAGTTTTCTATTTCTTTACACAGTCCTTTGCATTATTGTTGTACTCTTTGATATCTTTTAAGCTGCATTGACTGAATACTATAGGGAAGGTGATGTCATATTGCATGGTCCACCTCTTCACATTCGCAAATGGTTGGGCCGCTTCAGAGTACCCCTTTAGGTCATTGCAGCTTCTCATTCTGAGGTGGTTGCGTATCCATCACTGGATCTAGGTTGCTTCTGAGCTAGCAGATAGGCTTTCAGAAGGGAGTGAGGATTCCATATCAATAGTAGAAGAAAATTCTTTAGCTCTATGATCCAGAGCTGTAGTCTGGCCTCTTCCAGACATGTTGCTAGGGGGTGAATATGGTTAAAAAAAGATTCTCCTTGGCCTGCGGCTCTTTTCCAGAAGGTTGCCGAATTCTGTTATAAATAATCTGCACCGTTCAATTCCTGCTGTTATGAATTCATCTTTTTTAAAAAAATTTTTTATTACATTTTTACCCCAAACAAGGCACATTGCCACTCAGGTGTAGGGGGCTACTATCAGGGTCAGCAACTACGGGGGCACTATGTAGGGATTTGGGCAGCAAGATGTCGGTTCACGTTGCACTTGAACTTCTGCATGTCAGTACAGTTAGGGAAGCATGATCCTAGAATGGAATTCCAGAGTCTAGCGGTTCTGGGGAAGAAACTACTGGAGTAGAAGGATCTTTTGCATCTAGGGATCTCTACTGTGTGGGGGTGGGATTTAGCTGCCTGTCGGGTTTGTCGAGGGTGTCTGCGTCATGGGGGCACAAGTGTCTGCAGTTCGTCAGAGCATTCACCATTAAAATACTTGTAGAACAAGCAGAGGGATGCAACGTTTCGTCGATGGGACAGAGGCTGAAGCTTAGATGCCAGTTCAGGGCCTATCAGATTGGCGACTCTTTTTTGAACCTTGTCTAGGAGCGAGAGACTAGTAGTAGACGCACCAGCCCAGATGTGACAACAATACTCCATACATGGGCGAATGGTGGCCTTATAGAGATACAGGATACTTTCAGGTGTCAGTAGTTTTCTAGCACGGTAGAGAGAGCTTACCTTTTTTGCAGCGGCCCCGGCAATGTTTTCAATATAATTGTTCCAGCTCATGTTTCCTGTGAACGTTAGGTCAAGCAGTTTGAAAGATGTACTCTCAGGCAGAGAGTCACTGGCCATTGCTATTGGTGGCAGAGAAGGTTTCTTGTAGTTATTAAAGGAAACCAGTTTGGTTTTGGCAGCATTGAATGTGACCATCCATTTATGTCCCCATTCCACTACAGATTGGAGGTCATCCTCTAGTGTTTTTGCCATTTCTTTAGATATGTGTTCATTTGTTTTCCTGTCACGCCTTTTATAGAGTGTAGTGTCATCAGCATATATACCCATCTTAGAGACAGTTTTGTCGGGGAGGTCATTAATAAATATCAGGAACAATAGAGGTCCAAGAATAGACCCCTGAGGCACTCCCGCATTTATATCACACTGTTTAGATGTTCGCCTGTTGAGGACAGCCTGGATTTTTCTCTTGTCTAAGAAGGATTCAATTATGCTAAGTATTCTACCAGTGATACCGTATGATTTAATTTTCCTGAGGAGACCCTTGTGCCATACCCTGTCAAAAGCCTTAGATATATCTAGAGCTACCGCTCTGCCCTCCCCCCGCTTTGTCCAGTGAATGATATATACGTTCAGAGATTACAGTGAGAATGTCAGCTGTGGAACGGGCTTTTCTAAATCCATATTGTTTGTCAGTCAGAAGTTTAGCGTCTGTAAGGTGCCGGACTAGAACATGGTTAATTATGGTCTCAAATATTTTGGCGAAAAGTGGTGGGAGGAGGCTAATGGGGCGATAATTTGATAGGTCAGTTCTTTCGCCAGAATTCTATTCATCCTAATCCATGTGGATTAACTTATGAGAGAGATTAATCCAGCATGGTGAACCTGACCTGGTTCACATGTGAAATTCCCAAAAATGAAGCAATTCAGACGATAATGAAAGGATATATAAAGTAGACATTTAAAATTAAGATGAAGTAATGTGGAATGAAAGAGTGTACTTTTCATTCTCTATTCAGCTCCAAGTTAAACATTTGCCAAAGCATATTGCTGATTTAAAGATTATTTTAGATATTCAAATTCAAACAAGTGCCTTCATCCATGTTGGTGCTAGGGACACATTCTCACCCACCCTATTACATTCTATGCTTAATAATGTTTTGTTAAATTGTTACTGTTAAAACTAATTTATATATTACTTCTTAAAATAATTTAAGAGTACAAACTAAAAATTAAAGAGATCTCCAAAGCATTACTGAAACTAATTTTTTCATGTCTCACGAACATTATGGCCCTCTCCTCGCCTCTCAGAGTTAGTGTGAACACTGGTAGGTAGCATCAGCTCTCATCCTCGTCTTATGTTTTTTTCTTATTCTAAATATATGAATATGTATAATGGGAATAACAATCTCTCCTCTTATGCAGATAAATATTTTTTATGACACTGAATTATTTATAAAAATGATATCCTTTTTATGTGCACGTTTCTGTTTTCATATTCTTTTCTTGTCTGAATCATTTTCTCTTTTCCTTTTTTTTTTTTGAGGTCTTACTTTTTATCATAATGTCTTTATCCCCTCCTTTTCTAAATTTTTTCTTTTTTTCCTTTTGTTTCTTTTTCAACAGTAGTCTTTTTTTCTCTAGTGGTTTTGTTTTCTTTCTTTTTCGTTGTAACCTTTATTTTATCCGGCACGCTACTTGGTTTAACAAATAAGAAATAAATAATTCAAAATGTAGTATCTCTTCTCATATCATACTTCATATTTTTTGTCCTCGTCAGGCAAAGTGAGCGAGAAATCTTTTTAAAATGAGACAATTATCATTTTTGTCCTAATTCAGTGTTACTTTATTCAAAACCGATTTTGTGTCTAACTCTATTCTCACGCAGAAACAAATAAATAGGATTATAAAAGTGCATGATTAGCCTAATACATACTAATACAGACTATGAAATCTGTGGATATTTGATTTAGTCATCCATAGATAAACTGTTTCACTGTACCACAGCTTTTCAGTGTGACTAGTCCAGCATCCACTCCAAGAGGGATTGAATCAACAACCATCAAGTCAGTAGCTCTATCTATTGGACTACTGGGACAAGGTCATTTGCATACTAATAGTGTTTGTAAATTCCTTTCTACAACTATGAGTAAAGCAACCACTTAAATATAATGAATTATTTAAAATAAATATTTGGCTTTGGCATTATATAAACCTAAAATGGTTGATATACCATAAAATAGATAAACACACCCGTCAACTCCTTCTCCTTTCGCTTTACTCTTTTTACTCATCTTGCTCACTTTCTCATCTGTCGCAAACTTCCTTTTCCGTTTTGCCTGTTCCTTTTCTCCTTTTTTTACCACGATATTCCTGCCCTTAGATCTTGCAATCAAGGACAGAGGCAAGAGGCAAATGTATTATAAGCAATGCCAGAACAGACCAATTTTAAACAACATGGATAGAAAATTACATCCTATACTGACCATTTTCAGATTGCCTACACGACTGATATCCGGCAAACAATGCTTTAAGTGGACAATCCGCAAGTGCTGGCATCTAATTATAACCACTCCACTCCAGACCGTGCCTATGCTGGCTCCTAGAGAATTTTTAGACGCTGCAGTTAACCCTGGGGCGAAGTGGGATGCAATCTTTTTCATTGTGAAGATGAATTTTCAAAAGGGTGATGAAGTGGATGAATGCCTATCTTGCTCTAGAAACTATCCTGCAATATGTCATCGCCTTAAGTCTCAAGGGAGACAATTCATATTCCATACTTGGCATAATAAAGACCAATTATTCTTGAGTATTGGAGCAGAAAAGTTCCTGATATGCAAACTTTTTGTCCCTGGGCTCGATTAACGCATAAAATTATCTGGTCTTAACCATGTTTACCCTTCTTCCTCAAATCAGGAAGCTGATATTTCTCTGAATCAGTTGCTCAACTTCTTTTCTTCATCTTTATAGTTTTTATTTCTAATATTTATTTGAAATTATTACTATCTATATTAGATATTTTTGTCTATCTGTTTATCTGTCAGTTCTACTTTTTGCTTGGAAACTACTGAGTCAATCTAGCTGAAATTTTGTATGTACTTTTGTTATGACAAGATACAGCAAAATAAGTATTTGCATTTGTTCGATACACAGTTAGAGCCAGAGAGATTAATAGGATTAGTATTTAATGCAAAATGAGCACAATTTTCAGCATATTCAATCATCAATTTGGCATAAAGCACTCATTCTAAGTCAATGGGCTATAACTTTTGTCCGTTTTTTAAATACTAAAATTCTATATATTTTACATCACTCACTAAGTCTTAAATTTGCCATAAAAATGGTGCCACTAATCATGAGTTTTATAAAGCAATAAACTTTACAGGTCAAAATTTGATCCTAAACAGATTATTAGTGTACAAAAGACGAATTAAGTCGATTTTTGCCTAAGAGTTGTTGTTTCATTAGTTAGGCCTGACACTTATTGAGTGATGTGATATAGTAAAAATTGAAAGGAATAAAATACATTATGAGAAAGAAAACCATTAAAATTAGTTGGAAAGAGGAAAGATGATATTTTTTCTGATAAAATTCAGTGAATTGATATCTTACACAATTTTTCTATAGATTTTTGCTTCCGACTATAACAGATAAAAACATCCGTTCTCATCAGATTACCAAAGTTAAGCAACATTTACCTTGTTTCATACTTAGATGAGTGATTAATCGTTTCGGAATGCTAAGTGGCATACGTTTGCTAGTACAAGTGGTTGTAAGTTTTTTTTTCCCCTAATATCATTGGTAAAAGATATGGAGACAATTCCATTTCTTCTAACTATTGGTTAAATAGTACATTAAAAAGTCTAACACAATCAAGCAATGTAGCAGTTTCTACAATTTATCTCCGTTAATCAGCAAACTTATACTAATAAAATAGAACTTAACTTTAGATATAAGTTATCTATCTTACACCACAAAAAATAAAATTGAAAATAAAACAAACATCTATTCCATTTCATAAACACATAAAATAATTTAAATTTTAATGTGTATGATTCGTTCTAAAAAAGAAGAAAAAATTCTTTTTACATCAAAATCGCACCACATTTTTTTGAATTTCAATGGGTACATATTGGTCGAAGAAGAAAATCACTCATTCTATGTCATAAAGGCATTACATATTATAAGTTTAATGGTTATGTTTGGTTTGAAAAAATAACAAAAACATCTTTTTCACATTACAAACTCATCAAATATTTTTAAATATTGTACTTGTATTTCATTTCTTCAAATCACTCATCCCGAGTAGGTCTTGAAATATAGATGAAACGTTGATGATATAAATAATTTTGGTTTTACCTTTTTCATTTTTCATCTCTCAACAGATATAGAAGAAGGAAAATTCTGAAATATCATCAGCTTTGCTTATCCCAAATTGTATTGGATTTCTCTATGCGACCTTTGCTTCTCATTGCACAGTCATTCTTTGAAAGAATTTCACTATTGACTTGTCTATTGTCCCTTTATTGATTACTAGCGAGGGTACCCGGTGTGTTTAGAGATGTAAAAGAAAAAAAAGCGTAAGTAGGGAGGGAGGCTTGAACCCGTAACACAAAGGCAGAAAAGAAAGTGAAAGAAAACGTGACATTTTACCGCTACGCTATGAGGCCATAGGAAGTGAAAAGCGTTCAAACTTAATGATGTCAATCCAAAAGTTGACTTGCTAAGTGAATATGCAGGTGCAGAAATGAAGGTTGGCTGAAGGCCAGTTCAGCTTTTCACCATTTCATTTATTTGTTTCCCCACGATATTGAGGAAACCAAGCTCACCTGTAAAATGGGGAGCTCTCAAATAAATAACAATCGTCTGATATAAAGGGTATTCCTCACATTAATCAAAGCTGATTGCCTTCACGACGTGCCGGCCATGAAGGCTGCAAGCTGATTTGATTCAATTCAGTTTCACTTTATTTATACGAAAAAGACAAACAAACACTGGAAACTAGGAGAAATGTAGAGACGACGATCATTCACAAAACATAGATATTACAATCTAGGAAGTATATAAAAAGTTCTAAAATATAATAACCCCCCCCCCCGACAACCCTGGCGAAAAAAGCCTTTGCTGTGCATACAAAAATGCGTGTGGCCGTTTTGCATTTCATATATATAGATTAATCACTAACAGAAGTACAGAAGGTTACGATTGTGGATGACCTAATGAAAACTGGCTCAGAAAATTGACCAACAGAATTCATATGAAGTCAAATCTATTCTATTTTCTTATGTGCTCGTAATGTTTGAAATAGTATGAAGTTTAAACATTTCTTCAGTCATGAGTAAAATAGCAGATCTTGAAAGCATGTATATTGTACAAATGTGAAACGCTGTATGTTTAGTGGGATGCATAAATGCATGCTGAATACGACAGGTCTGAAATGGGAGAAAAATTAAGGTAAAAGAAAAGACAGCTCAAGAAATTGCATGGCATCTTTGAAATAATAATGTCCCTTCAAAAAATCAATATAAAATCAATGTCGACTTGATAAAAGAGCCCTTAGTCAGTCATCAAGTAGTCAAATGGCCGTTACCAAATCACAGAAAAATGGAAACGGAGTTAGTTTGGTTTCTGTTGATCTAAGGACTTAAAAGTAGTAGGATTGTTTGTGTTTGGCTTGAAGAGGTGTTTGTTCTAATTGCAAGTCTGCTGTTCGTTAGAGAAACCAGGCATTAGTGAAACCTCAAACTAAAAGGTTGTTGTTTGGTTTAAACTTGAGTTGTGATTTTGTAAGGAAAATCATTTTTTAGGGCAGTTATTCAGACTACATGATTAACACTATGGCCAGTGTTGAAGCCTAAAACGAAAGCATCAAATTCAAATGAAGATAAATGAGCATATAATCACGAGCTATGTGTTGAACTCAAATACGAATTCATTGTAGCATCATATTTTAGTCACAAAATGGTTGGTATGCTATAAAACAGACAATAGCCTAAATATCTGGTATCGATCAGGTGGAAAATTAATAGAATTGGAATATCTAGTATGCATACAACTTTCTAGAGACGGGAAGGTGTTCTGCTCTCGAAATATCCATCTTAAGCATTTTCTTTACATATACAAAGCATTCTTTCAGAGATTAGGCATTCAAATTAATACATTTTCCCAACAGTGACGGCAGGGAAAATTACGTCTGTATGCATTATAGAGAATATTGCTTGATCTCAAACAAACCGGACATGTGTCTCAAGGATTATAATTTTAAAGTCAGGAATGAATTTCTATTTGATAATTTAACTACTCTAAATTTAGAAAGGCACAAACCACGAAAAATCATTAAAATAGCTGACTTATTTATGCTCTGAAATGTATTCTGTTGTGGTTGATTTTGTAATTAAATTAATTTTTTTAATAGAAGATTTTATACTTCGTTTTTTCTCCTATTACATTTTGATTTCATGAAGTAATCGATCCATAATAAACAAATAAAATAATAATTAAATATATAATTATCAAAGTAACGAAATGAGGTTTAACATATCAAAATGTGTGTGAAATCCCCTTCTCCTAATTTAAGGTATAATTATCAAAGTAACCTTGATGTGAGAAGTACACGTACAAACACATCTGAAATTGTCTCATTTTTTAAATTCATGTAATGATTTCACCACAAACAAAATGATGCTACCTAATCAGGCTGTCTTACTCAGCCATGTTCTGCAAAAACAAAAAACAACAGTATACTTCTACAAAACAATTAAATTAAATACTATGAATAAATATTTGAAGATATAAAGAACTTGAAGTATAAAAACTTTTTCCAAAATGACTGGATTTAGCATTAAATAACCTCCCCCTCCCCAATTGATATGCTGTAAAACAAATCCCTCAAACCAAACACAATGAATAAATATTTGAAATATAAGCCCAAAATGATTGGATTCGGCATTAAATAAGCCGAAAAAGGTTGATATGCCGTAAAACAAAACAACCAAAACAACAACTTCTTCAATGTCATTATCAAAGTAAAGGTCAAAGGAAATAGTAAGGTTAAGTTGTAACTGATGGATACATCGAGATACAGAGATGATATGCCAGCATCTAAAAAGACAGGTTATCTCCCCATATGAGTGCAGTTCTCAACGACCGCAACTATAAAAAAAAGTACAAGAATTCGACACAATTCGTAATGCCGTTCCTTTTAAGTTGAAAGTTGGTTAAACATATCAAAATGTGCGTGAAATCCTCTTCTCGCAACATTCTAAAATTCAATAACGCCAATGTCCTGTCGTCATAATGCTGCCAAGCACTGAACACATGACAGTGATTTCCAGGAGCCCATTTCATTAATTATTTCCAATTTCCTCACTTCACATTAAAACTGAGCTTTTTAAATTGAGTATTATTTTTTAAATTTACTTCGGATTTTTTTCCGATTTTTTTTTAACAGAATGCATTAAGATTTTTCGAAATTTCACACTAAAATAAGATGCACAATCTGAAATTACTGCTGTGCACTGCAAAAGAGCATTTCTATGCATTATCTATCTATATATATATATAAATCAAAATCTCTGTGTGTGCGTTCTATATAGAAATAAATGTTAGAGAATCTACATAACATCTAAAGGTATATTCATATAAAATATTTTCTGGAGACGACATTGAAAGTGATCCCGAATTTCTATGTCCACCGTATGGTAGCTATTAAAGCAGAACCACCTTGAAAAGTTCAAATATAAGATATTTTGATTAAATTTAAATTATATACACATTTTCTTGGGGAGAAAACAATGGACAGTAGCATAACGGGCAAAGTACAAAGTAAAATTCAGTTCTAATTGGCACTCTTCTGGAGGTTGAAGTATGAACGATACTAAGAATATGTGCGAATTAATTTAAACTTCTACCTGTTCATGACTGATAGAACAAGAATATGCTAACTCCGTGGATTAAATAAATGGTTAAATTCGAAATTCTGTGCAGACACAATATACCTGAAGAATGTGAGAGATTGCATTGACCAAAACGTTGTGAGAATAACACTATGAAAACAGTAGTTTGAATCATACAAGTAATGCAAATTATCAATCCTTATCTCAAAAATTGTAAAAATTTATCTACAATTTCAATTAAGTTTGAACTATATGTATAACACATTAATTCAAAGAGTTTCCCATAATTTCAGCTCCTTCCGACTATATTAGGGTGCAAAATTGCAAGGGGTCATTAAAAGAAAAAGTAATTTGGTGTTATGGACATAGACAAAAAGAATATAGTAGAGTTCCTCATTTAACAGTATCATGTGATATATATATATATATATATATATATATATATATATATATATATATATATATATATATATATGGAAATTGTGTGTTAGCATGAAAGCTTTTTTTTTTCAAGGTTCATTTTATGTTGTTTAACAATAAAGCGCTCAATATTTAACATTTTAATTTCCGAGCAAATTGATGACAATCCATTGCATACCAGCTTAGCAACTCAGTATAATTTGTTACTTTCGAGCATTTCATATCAAAATAGTTTATACTAACATTTTTATCTGGCATTAATAAATCCTATATAAGTTTAAAGTTAATATCGCCATTTTTCATGAACTAGAAAAGAAATCAAATAGTGAGACTTATAGAAAGGCTTAATGAATACTGTCATGCAGAACTGATACCAAAGAATCAGTTCTGCCTAGTTCTTATCCAATCACGTTGATTGTGTTAATTTATATACTAATAATCTCAGAAAAGGTACAAATCCACAATTCCTACCAGATATAGGTAAAATCAGTCGCAGAGTCAGAATGTATAATTCTTAACATCCTTACGACTTCCACTTTTTCAAAACCTCCGATTTTAACTCCTAGGATTCTCCAAATACTCCAAATACTGATTTTGTCTCCCAAAATTCCAAAATATCCGATTCCGTCTCCTTATTTTAAAGTCTTCTAAAATTCAACTGTCTGTTAATTCTTTGAATAGTAAAATACCCGGCTCTAACTCCTAGTAGACTTATGACTCGAATTTCTTCTAAAATCTGCTATTCCTAGTGTTACAAAATTGTGTCTTTGACTCCTAGAATTCTTTACTATTTGATTTCCAGTCCAATTCCTTATTTTTTTAATATTCAGCCTATCTGTGGATTCTTCAGAGATTAAAATAT
This sequence comes from Euprymna scolopes, assembly GCF_053919585.1. Lineage (NCBI taxonomy): Eukaryota > Metazoa > Mollusca > Cephalopoda > Sepiida > Sepiolidae > Euprymna > Euprymna scolopes. Next base: position 74,188,665 of record NC_136499.1, on the reverse strand, counting down.
CCGACTTCGTCTCTTAGCATTTTTACAAGTCCAACTTCAAGCTCTGATTCTGACTTCGCATCCCTGGCTAAATTTGCAACTTGTGTTCAACTAATCGTATTATCTACAATAAATATTTTACTTCTGCATTACATAACCTAAAAATATTTGATGTGCTTTAAAACAGGCATATCAAACAAAACGGACAAATCATTAGAATCTATATATAAATGACAAAAACATTTTTGTCTGTCTGCTAACTACTTTTATGCTATTAGACCTAAGAATTAAAAATTTTGTAAGAATAATTCTATATCATTGAGAAACAGAAACCCTCTACACACCACAGCTGCTGCTGCTACTACTACTACTACTACTACTATATTTTATCCTACTAAAACCGGCATCAGACGTTCTCGACACCTCCTAACGTCACACCGGCCATCTGTCTGGTTTTAGTACAACGCCCGTCTAGCAAGATATTGCATGACTTTTTCACTAAAGTCTAGCCTGAAACTAATTATTCAACTTTAATACGTTTTATGTCACATGATTAAACCGACCAATCAGACGGCTCCCTTTGTATGAAAGTCAGATAAGCATAATAGCAACACTGTAACTCATGCCTAATGACAGCAAACGATATCTACACTTAATTATAAGATCACAGTGTTACAAATAATTTATAACACTCATTATATTTTTCATCATTTATTTTAATTAAATTTAATCCATTTTTAAATCATACAAAATTAAACAGATTCTCAAACTTTAAACTCACATTATTTTGGAATCTTATAACGGGGGCTTAATTATATAAAATTAAAACTTTCTTAAACCCATAATATAAGATGTCTAACGTACATTGTCATACCCCTTATCATATATCAACGTTGTAAATTGCTGTTAAGTATTTTGCGATCAAGTCTCCTCAATTTATTAATTATTCTAAGTAGAACGCCAGTTTGTATGTGTAAGAGTACCGGAGGGTGTTAATCTACAATAATACTCAAACTGGAAATAACCGATGTAATTAGACGTTGTAAAAAATGTTACAAATCTCTGATTTTGTGCAGTATGTATGGTCCAGTGGCAAAAATAAATAAATAAATAAAACAAATATGGTAGCTGCTTTTAATTATATGCTGCCGGTCTCGTGAAATAACGACAGTTCTTGTTAATTCATATGCAACTGAGATGCTGCCGATTTAAATAAAAAAAGCCTGCTTTTCAGAGACGGCTTCAAATTTACAAGAGTGGGCTTTCATAACAGTGTTGAATTTGGAGAAGTGAACTTTGATAGCTGTGTGTCGAATTTAACCCCGGAAATTGTTAGTTGAAAGTACAGAATAATTGATAATCCATTTGGGAAAAAACAGAATAGTTCACAATTGATTATTTAACCACAACCGATGCAGTTAACGATTCGAAAATTGCAAAGAATATAAAAAGCACACTACATGAAAGCCTATGAAAGCGAAAGGGTTAATGTTAAATTTGGCATAACATTATTATTCTGAACCTATTCTGGGACAGGTATTTCAGCCAGTTACTTTATGTTTTATTGAAAGCAAATTTATTTGTGAATCTGTGTCTATTTTCCATTCTTTATTACCGGCTATTCATTGGCTTTGAAGATTGAAATCTTTTTCATTTGTAAGAGTGTGGGGGCGACACTAATAGGCAAAAACAATGCTAAGATTTTGATGCGAAAGCAATTTACATTCTTTATGTAAACACCATAAATTGTCTCCATTTGATAGCAATACAGATAAAAATAAAAGATGTTGAACTGGATTCTAGGAATTATTCTTAGAGAAAATCTTTTGAAGATAAAATATTTTTATTCGCCATCTTGCTTTTTTTTCCTCCTCTTTCGTTTCATTGTTACTTAAAACAAATGGGGATTTATCTCTCTTTTATTTGCATTCTAAAAACTCTTTTAATAAGAATTCTAATCACAAGGGGCCGTAACTCTTTTTTGCACGAAGCTCTTGTAAGTCTACAAAGATGTTTATCTTGCAGAAAAGAACAACATAAAAACACAATCATTCACCTCTTCTTGAAATTGTTTATATACTATGCCAATAAAACTCCTCTTTACATCATTTCAATAAATATTGTAGTTGCTGTTATATGTTACTACAATCAGGGGCAAATCCAGATGTATGCCTGCCAGGGGTGCGGCAGTTCAGATTAGGATGTTTTTACTGAGTAATGGGCGTCGTAAAGTTGCATCCTCCCATGGACATTTTCGTTTATTACCAAATTATTTAAGATAGTTATTTTGTTCCGACATTAAATGACCCAAAAGGAGTTAATATGCCATAAAATAGACAAACCAAAATTAAACTGTAAGCATTTTATGGGTGTAGTATGAACTTTGGCATCGACTGTTTGTGTGTAGTAGTGCGTGAAAACCGTTTTATAAGCAACAAGCAAAATGCTATTTTAAAGTGCGATGTAAAATTAGAATTTCTGGATATATTTTCTCCTGGTAAAATCTCTTAAATGTTTGAGTATTAACTTGAATGCAAATGACGGTGCATCAACAAGTCTACTTCTTATCTGAATTTATGTTTGTGATCGGATGAGTGGAAAAGTTTTGGGTTAATTGTATGCTCACAAAAACTTAATTTTCTCTTTAAATCTTTTACAAAACTTTTAAAGATTTCTTTTATTTCTTTATGTTTATCATCCAACGATTTCAAATAAAATAAATTCTATCAATTCATGTCAGTTATGATCTCATAAAACATTTTATTTACACAGTTACACTTATCTTATTATATTATTTAGCTATACTTATCTTAACTGTTTTAAAATGAGATTTTATTGAAAAATAAAATAAACAATTGTCTAAAATAAATTTGTTTACATTTGGCTTTAAAAAATTATCATTGAAACTTTTCGTACGCTATGCCGAAATGCTGAAAAAAGAATATTTCAAATTTATAACTAAGAAAGAGATCATGATTAACATGTATGTGCTGCCGTAAGAGAAACTTGAGCTAGGATTTTGCTGAATCTTTTTGGCACTCCCTCAATCAGTGTGTTCAGCACAATTAGAATAGAGCTTCATATCGGCGTCACAAAAAAGACTAACGTTGCATTAGACAACTGGATATTTGTTATAAAGTAGTTTCTGATCGATCTCTCCTCAAATTTCTTTTTCAAACACTTCATTAATTTAAATAAGTCATATATGATACTTTTTCAAAGTGTCAATTCTTTTATACATAACACTGTACAGTAAATATTTTTTAAATGGTTTTTCTACAACTGAGGATCAATATCAGCCCAAATGTTTCCAAATGTGATTCACGGAATAGACCGTAAATGGACGATCTGTTGCTGAAGAGTCAGTTAGTATTATCATAAAAGTACACAACTTTTACATTTCTTCCCTCATTTAATGTTAAAGTTAATTAAGCCCCTTCTCCCACCTTGTTAAGAATGCGTTTCATAATTTTCTTCAAATCATTAAGGAAAACAGCATTATTGAACTTTTTAGGATCGTCTGTTTTTTACATCTTTTTCATGGTTTTAAGATCCGTCAATTGCAAGCATCTCTGTCGATAAAAGTATCAAAAATATATAAAAAGGAAATTTATAGAAGACAACACAATGCAGAGGTGTAACGGATAAACACAAACTGTAGCAAAGTAAGGCATATAATGGGGGAATAAACTGTGCAGAGTTTTCTTAATGCAATTCATATGTACTTTAAAAATATTTTATGCTTGCAATGTGTTCATACTTGCATTAGTATGGTTAAATGGAAATTCCATAGTGTATGATATTTCGGGAAATTTCACCTTCCCCAGATATGGGTTGGATTGTAGTTCAAACTGTAATGTTACCTACATTTATAAACGTAAACTCAACACGTTGTATGCAGACTATGCCCCTAGAAACATAAGTAATAACGCGGCTCTGTTTTATTTTTTGTAACAACGGCATTTATTGCTTCATTCTCCCGCCACGTGTGACTTCTCGTTACAGCTGTGACGTCTTTTACGTGATCATCGTTTTATAGTCTTTCTTTTTGCCTACCGGTGACGTCATTTGGTATGCATTTGTATACACACGTCCACGCTGTTACAAAACGTGTGTATGTTATATGTCTTAATTCGCTTTAGTTTGTGTAGATCCATTACACGTCTGCATTCTATTGCCTTCGATAAATTTCCTTTATACACACACTAGATAATGCTTCAAGCAAACTACATTAACCTCTTATCAAAAATATGTATTCATTCTGTGTTACATTTTTTTTGTTCTACTGAGTAAGATAATATCATAAGTTACTTTTCTTGGATAAGAGCTCTTCAATCTATAGAGAACTACTTTATCATCTTTGTTTATATAAAACAATTATAAACCGAATAGAGCTTCATAGTTTCTATTTTGCTCTTGTGAATTCATCACAATGAGTATTGATCAGCTTTTACTTACTCGCAAATTGTGAATCAGAATGTTTCAGATTAAATTTTACTTCTTCAAATGTTTCCACAATTTTAGAGAATTTCTTAAATGTATAAAACATGCCAGTGTTATAACTCAACTTGTAATAGCAAAGGGTAGTGATGGACATCCTAAAACGGTGTGCACTGCCAGATCGACTATTCTTTCCGATTGGTGTTTTATTGTTGTGTGGCTATTTGTCAAGAAGCTGTCCACTCTGAGGTACCAGCTTCCAAGTTGGTACTGCCAGAGGTCTAAGACCATTCACCTTTGCTGTTCTACTCTGTCACCTTTTATATATCTTCACAGCTATACTTTTTCAGCCTTATCAATCATTTATTCTCAATTGAGCAATGTGTTCTCCCAGAAGAGATGATGTATTTTCAAAAATGGTAACATTTCTCCTTTTTTTATACACAAATGAATGGAAACTTTGAAAAATACAAAACTAAAACAAAAAAAAAATGTCATGTTTTAGAGATTATTGTTATTTACTTATTTTTTGTTTTAAAGATAAATAAGGACGTCATCTAATATTGGAATGTGCATAAACGTATGTGAATGTGTAGGAATGTATTTCATCCACAAAAATGATAGTCGAAAATTAAACTTTCGCAGTGTTCACACTGATATTTATGTAAAATAATGTCTCAGATGACGAAGTTAAATTAAAAGAAATACGAAACAAAGGTTTCAAATTAAAAAGTTTGCAAAACTAAAATAACAAAAAACGATAAACCGGGTAATCGGTACAAAAATAAGAAAAAAAAAATCTGATCATGAAAATAGAATGAGGGATTTTTTTACGTTCATTTCAAACGGTGATGTTGCTAATACTTGAGATAATTTCTTCAAGCACGTTTTCAGCTTTCGTGATGAGAGAGAGTACCTTTATAAATATATGACTACTTCATTTAATCACATAAATTATTATACGAAAGTATTATTTAATACGTAAACTTTAAGTATTTACTTCAACAGTGCTCAATACATAGGTAGTAAATATATATATGATGATTGCAACGTCTTGTCAGACGAGTGCCACTCCCTCAGACATTTAAAATCCATGAGCCCAAATACCTGAGGGAGTATCTATACAAAGATGATGTTACAGAGTCTTAGCTTTGTACGACAGCTAAGTCTCTCTCTCGGTTCAAAATGTTGAGATCCAGCAACAAGCAAGAGCAAGATAGCCAGCAACAAATTAAACTGCAGACCAGCTTAATGCGAGTAATGGTCTTCCGCTTTATGGTTTTTTAAATCAGAGATTTGCTTCTCCTAGAAAGGTTGCCTTCACCACGGCTTACGGGAGCCCTCTCCACCCCAATACGCATATACACACACAAATATACACGGTGCTAGTTGACCGTTGACCCAGAAAAAGAGTTCATTCGCCCTTTGGAAGGTCTTGTTTTTAATCCTTCAGGGAGACTAGCCGCCCTCCTCACCAAACAAGTCTGGTGGGGGAACCAGTTTAGTCGCCGGTGACCCGACCATGAGGCAGGTAGTACTGGGTTACATGGTACCAGTAGCATATGACATGACCTGACACATATATATATATATATATACATACATATATATATGTATATATATATACATACATACATATATATATATATATATATATACATATATATGTATATATATATACATACATATATATATATATATACATACATATATATATATATATATATATATATATATATATATATATATATATACCCCAAATCCCTGGCCTTGATGGTATGGTTTAAAATGATCTGAAATAACAGCAAACGGTAACTTGATTCCAAATATTTCTCATATGTTATATCTCCCCTCTTTTGGAAATAAGGTACGATTATGAATATCTGCAGTATCAAATAATCTTTATACACTGTGAAATGTAATTTATGTATGAAAAACAAAGAGGGGAGTTATAACATATGAGCAATAATTTGGAATCAAGTCTTCCCTTGCTGTTATTTCAGATCATTTAAAACCATAGCAGCAAGTTTTATTCTCCTATCTATCAAGGCCAGATGTTTTGGGGAAATCTCAGATATTTCGTAATTCATATGCAAAACCAGAAAAACAAATAACTATGTTTGAAACATTTTATGGCTGTAAAATAGTGCCAAAACTAGGTTCTGTATTATGGATGACCCCCTTAACATGCAACCTTAAGGGTAAATGTCACATAGCCCACTACAAAATTCAGGTCATTACCTTTCCAACAATCTTTTAATAGTCACTGAGATTTAGAACTTATAAAATTGCCCCAAAAGTAGTATATCTGTATATACTTTCACTGCCTGGAGAGGCTCCAAGGGAGACAACCAAACAAAAAAAATATAAGCAAAATTCATCCCAAAGCAGAAAAACTAAAGCTGGCCTGCCATGACAATAATTTTATTCGTTTGAAAATATATGTTCTTTTTTATCAATTGTCATAAAATTTTAACCATAGCATAGTATCATATATATATATATATATATATAGCATCGTTTTTGGTAATTTTATAAGGTTCCAAATCTCGATGACTATTGATTAGAATTTTTAAAATGAAGACTCGTTGGAAAGGTAATGACCTGAATTGTGTAGTAGGCTATGTGACATTTGCCATAAAGGTTGTACATTATGGGGATCATCTATCATACAGAGCCTATTTTTGGCACTATTTTATAGCCATAAAATGTTTCAATCATAGTCATTTGTTTTCCTAGTTTTGTATATGAATTACAAAATATCTGATATTTTCCCAAAACATCTGGCCTTGATAGATAGGAGAATATAACTTGCTGCTATGGTTTTAAATGATCGGAAATAACAGCAAGGGAAGACTTGATTCCAAATTATTTTTCATATGTTATACCTGCCCTCTTTGTTTTTCATACATAAAGTAAATTTCAGTGTATAAAGATTATTTGATACTGGGGATATTAATAATCGTACCTTATTTCCAAAAAGAAGGGAGATATAACATATGAGAAATATTTGGAATCAAGTCTCCCCTGGCTGTTATTTCAGATCATTAGAAACCATAGCAGCAAGTTTTAATCTCCCATCCATCCAAGCCAGATGTTTGAAGGATATATATATATATATATATATATATATATATATATATAATTATTTTTTTTTTTTTTTTACTATAATAATTAAGAGTAAATGGTAGTTTGCTTGAAGCACTGCTGGTAAAGGAATATATGAAGTTTTAAAAGCCAAAAGCAATGCGGAAAGGACCGGAATCACAATAGTAAAGAAAAGAAAACAAACTAACAGATAGACGGGTATGTTCGAATAGAGAAATATCTAACTGTTTATTCATTTATCACCCCTCCCCTCATTACATAATTAATTTGCAACCAAGTTATTGGTATGCCCGGTGTATATAAAGTCCGTTGGTGGTATGGAACTTTGATTAATTTCGGGAAAAATATACCTCCCCTTTTCAAAAAGTAAACAAAAGTATATTTTTTCTCTTGTGGTTCCGGTCCTTTCCGCATTGCCTTTGGCTTTGAAAACTTCCATATATATATATATATATATATATATATATATATATATATATATATATATATATATATATATATATATACTGGTAGCCAAATTAAATATTTAAATGCTCATATCTTTGCTTCCATGGAACGAAGCTACACAAAAATTTGCAGGCTTTTTGAAGATTATAATGCTATTCTCCAGTACAATTGGAAGAAGTTTTACATGCCTCCACGCAGGGAATTAGATAATCGCATGTTGATTTAATGAAATTGTTTTTTCATAATACATTGGATTAAAGTTAATACGTAGAGAGAAGGAGAAAGATAAATAATTACACACTAGTTTTCGTTACTGAACAGAGAATAAATGTGGTGTCGATTTCTGTCTATTTATCTCTCTCTTTATATGCTATTGAAAACAAAGCCCTATACCAAGATCAAACACTACGTTTATGGAGTACAATTTTTACATGAATTGACTTGTGATATTAATCTTGTATTAAGATATCTTATAAATATCAGTATTGTGTCTGTAACATGAAAATAACAATTATGAATATCAATAGTAAAATGTGGTTCACAACTGAAAACCGGTGTACATTACAAGAGTTCTCATCCATTTCCACACAATGCTGTGATACTGCTAGTAAATATTATTTCTGATGCACAATATATTATATTAGTAATGTAAGCATAGTTGGAATATATATATATATATATATATATATATATATATATATATATATATATATATATATATATATATTATAACGGGGAAATTCTTCTGTGTTTATCATTTATAGACTTCAAGACTATCAATCAGAATTGCATGAATGGTGTTTTATGTGTTGGTCAAATTGTATCATATTACTAACTTTTACTAACTACTACTACTACTACTACTACTACTTCTACTACTAATAATAATAATAACAATAATAATGACAACAAATATGAACAAAATAATATTACTGCCAATATGTGAGTAAATAGAAATATTGTACAGACTACTACTACTACTACTACTACTACTACTACTAATAATGAAAATCTATTACTCATAAAGATTTGGTATTTGTCTTAAGCCAAAATTATATTATTACTATTTCTTGATGCTACATTCATGCTTCTATTTCAGACTAATGTAATGCTCAATTCAAAAGAGCCTAGCATAGTATCTGTTCTATTGTCACGTTAGTAACTTTCCAAGCATTCCTACTCCTGTTTTTTTTTGGGGGGGGGTATTAAGTATCTGCTCTCTTCTCAACATAGTATGTGTTTGTTCATCATCATCATCATCATCATCATCTCTCTAGCATTGCATTCTCCTTTGGAGTATATATTCTTTCGTCGCCTTTTCAACTGATAATTTCAATTTCAAATTAACATTGACTAGCTTAAAAGCAATAGATAGTAGATCTATATAAGTTAGGGTTATAAATTGAGGGTGAAAAAATTCCCAGAATTATCCATTCTTTTTTGTTTTTCTTTTAACTCCCAGTTCTTCTTCCTTGATATATTGTACAATTTTCTGTTTTTTACTGTTTCCACTTTCTTTTGTTTCCATTGTTATTGTCTTAGTTTTTCCTTTAGAAGGTCATGGTTTTCTATTTAGCCGTTCTTCCATCTATGCTCATAAGCCAAACAAAATTTTTTTAATCCATAACAAAGTAAGAAGAAAGACATCTACAATATTTAAGGGCAACCACTCTTGAATCTATGCCAACAAATGTTTCTTACACTTGCAGTTATAATTAGAATCAACAGTATGATAAATCAGAGTAAAAACTGCTCCTTTTTGTTTTGTATCAAACAGCCATCAGGATAAGTTTACGATTAGCTTTGTAGTAAATAGTCTTTTATTTAATTATACCTTCTGTAACTAGAGACATTGTGTTTAACGATTCTATGTATAAAAACATTTATATTTAATGTATATGAAAGCTAAAGTATTTATGGATCTCTATATCTTTAGGTAAGAAGAAAGTTATCGTGGAATTTTTAATTTTAATTTCAAATAATGTAACCGTTTTGTTTTTTTACAAAGGAATCACCACTTATCAAGGCCCAGAGGTCACTCGAGGATAAGGGGTAATGAGTGTATAATGGTCAAAAGGACAATATCATAGTAATTGTTAGAAGTGTAAATTTAGTAAATTGGATTACTTAAAGGGAACGGCTCATCAAGAACTTGTTTACATTAGACTTGAAGACGATCATATTGTAGTCAGCTAGAAAGCAGGTAAACGGAAGAGAGTTCCACAGGTGTGCAGTTCTAAGAAAGAAGCTTTGTTCATGGAGTTTACGTTTAGGTTTAGGTACAGATAAAGATTGGATAGGGAAATTATTGATAGTGGTTGCAGCCAAACGAGTGTTATATGTAACATCATTTTAAAGGGTGCATTCCGCTCTATCTAATCATTTAAATTACAATTGTTTTAAAACAATTATGTCTTTTTTTCAGAATGTTGAATACAAGATGAAAAATAGCAAATTCGCACAATTTTCTTTTTTCAATTAAAGCTAGGACAAAAAGCTGCTGAAACAGCTCGTGGCCCAGAAACCACTGCTGAACGCAAAGCACAATAGTGGTTTAAGAACTTTTATGTGGGTCGAGAGTCTTGAAGATGATGAGCATAGTGGTTGGCCATCAGATGTTGACAATGATCAATTAAGAGCCTTAGTCGAAGCCAATCCATGCACAACTGTTCAACAACTTGCTTCTGAATTAGACGTAATGTATACAATGATTTCCAACCACTTGAGATAGATTAGAAAGATAAAAAATCTTAATAAATTGGGCCTCACGAATTAAATGACAACCAAAAGAAATGCTGTTATGAAGTGTCATCTTCCTTTCTTTTTTGCAACAAGAATGACCCGGTTGTGACTTGCAATGAAAAGTGGGTCCTTTACAACAACTGGCGAGGCTCAACTCAGTGGTGAGACGCTGAAGAAGCTCCACAACACTTCTCGAAGCCAGAGTTGCGTCAAAAAGGTCATTCTGACTGTTTGGTGGTCTGCAACTGGTCTCATCCATTACAGTTTTGTGAATGTAGAAAAGTACTGTCAACAAATAGGTGAAATGCATCAGAAACTTTGACAACAACACCCAACATTAGGCCCAATTCTCCTCCACAACAATGCCCGACCGCACATTGCTAAACTGGCCTTGCAGAAATCAAACGAATTGGACTACAAAACTACCTCATTCATCATATTCTCCAGACCTCTCAGCTACCGACTACCACTTTTTCAAGCATTTCAACAACTTTCTGTGTGAGAAATCCTTCAAAACCCTAAGCGATATCAAAAATGCATTCAGCAACTTAATCGCCACCAGAACGTAAGATTTTTACATTACTGGCATAAATACACATGTTTTGCGTTAGCAAAAGTGTGTTGATTTTGATGGTGCTTATTCAATCAATAAATTTTTATTTGAGGCGAGATATGTTCATCTGAATTTAAAAGCTAAAAATCGCAAGAACTTTTTTGTCAACCTGATATAAAGTTAGGTATGTGTATTTGTATGTACAGAATTCGCTCCTAAACTAATTAACCGATCGTTATAAAGTTTTAAACACAACTAATAGGTGTAAGAGATGATAATGTTGGTTATATTTAGTTTGATTTAGTTTTATGCAAAATGGGGTGAAAAGGGGTGGAAGTTTGTTCGTAAAAATTTAGATATCTTTGATTTTTGTTAAATTCAAACAATAGGAAATAATGATCAATTAATAATTATTTCTCAATTTGAAGTTTCTTTTGGGTATTTCAGAGAATTTTTAGTATTATATAAGTGCAAACTCTTATTTCAAAATAAAAATATTTCAGATTTACATTAATTTGATCCAGTTATTAGATGCAAATTAAGCAAGATTCATTGAATTTCAATTTCTTTTAAGCTTCAGGCTTCAATGCCCAAATCAAATTTTGATCAACATTGAAATAAGGATTCTAGACGTAAAGTTTAGCAGCATTATATTTGGATTTTAATCTTAGTAAGAGTACATAAAGTCGTGCAAAACTTTTTCTGCTCAAGTATTAGCTGTGCTTGTCTTAGAATGAGTATTTTAGTAGTTTTAAGTATATATATATATATATATATATATATATATATATATATATATATATGCAAATAAATACATCTTAGCCTTTATAATAGAGGTATCTAAATAAAGATATGTAAATTCAACAGTTTGTTCGAGAAAATTAGAAAAATCACGTTTTATGTTTTTTCTGATGTGAAGATTTCCTTTGTGATCTTAATAAGACTACCAGCGTGAAAAGAAGCTGCATTTCTGCAAAGTGTGGCTGATGTGGTCATCAAAATGCTTCCACTATTTTGTGAAATATACCGATTGCATGACATGCTGTACTTTAAATAATTGACGAAAACCATTTAGAACCGAAAGGAGATATTATCTCGCATCTACTTTACTAGCTTCTCTTTGAACGATTCGCAAAAATATAAACGTTAAAAGAACAAAATACATAAATCATTTTCTTTGATTACAAAGAAATTTAGAATTTCATTGCATCATCATCGTCATCATCATCATCATCATCATTTTTGGTTTAACGCTCGTTTTATACATTGCCATATGTTGGACAGTTTTCAGAAATTGACTTTTATAGACTTTCTCACAAGTTCACCGCCACCACTTCTTTCTACTGTGAACTAAACATCAGCTGTTCTACATCTATGTGGCCATACAATCGCAACATCCTCTTCTGCACACATTTCCTTATATTGTTCAGATTTAATCTTCCTCTTCAGCCTGAGTTCCCTCCACCATCTTGAATGGCATTGAGTCATGAGCGCTAAATACCTCTTATTGTAAACGACTTCCATAATAGTAAGACAACAGTAATGACCAGGACTATGACGAGAGAATATTCTTTTCAGTTTTTTTTTACTCTCGAGTTAATCTTATATATTTTTAGATAGAGTGATATGGTTCTCGGTGGATTAACTGTGTCTGTGTCGGATATATACTCGAGAGTGAAAACAATGATAAGAATATTCTCTTATCAAAGTCCTAGTAATGACCGTGCCATGATCTGGTGGATATGTGGCAGCAAATTATAAGAAAGAATCCCTTTAGTTTTATATATGTTATATATAACAGAAGGTTGGTATTAAGTGGGATTTTGTATATTTTACATGCTCGACACTTCAGGTGGTTTTCTCATGTATGAAGTGATTTGACTGCTTACAACATGACTCATATCCAGCTTATAGATCGGACTGCAGGGGGAGCAAAAGTGAAACATTGCTTGGTGTTACCAACCTGAGAGTTCAGAACACATGCAGCATCCTAAATATCAAAACCAGATAAAAGTGATGATGATATCATCAGATCTGAGTTTGTGTTTAAGTCTCACATTACACATTCATCGTTTCATTCTCGCATTATTTCTCTCTATGCAATGCATGTCCTCAAACCTTACTGTGTACATATGTTTGATACACTCTTGACTTGATTGAAAGTTGTAACATTCTCTCGGTTAGTAATGTCAGAAGTTCCCTCCTATTTCTTGTGATTTAATGGTATCAAAACTTCAGACCAACCTCAGTAGTATCACTATTCAGATATACTTCATCAACATCTGAGTCCTCATCCAACTCCATTGTCTTGCACACAAACGCTTATCAACTCTCAACTTACCAGTCATTCCACTGCTTTAAGTAACATCCATTATATTGAGTTGCACTCGACTCCTATTCACAAACTAGAATTTAATTTCTTCGTCCAATTTAAAACATGTAGTGTCTGTCTATTTCTCTTTAATTGTCCTCATGTCGATGGGTGAAGTGTTTACCTCCTTGTTGGACAGTAGTGGTTTTCCATTAGCTTTTAGGGATGATAAACTGCTAAATTTCACTTTTCGTCTTGTTGTGATTTCAATTAAAAAAAAGGACCCATTTTTTATTTCTCCTGCTTAGATATTTTCCTATTTTTTTTTTTGGTTCAGCCAATCAGCGCTCTTCTTATGCCAGTGGCATGTTTTGTTACTTGATAAAAATAAATTCTCACCGTTATGATTAGTTTCCCTGTTAAGAAATGAAATGAAAAAGCTCAAGTCTTTTTGCTTATTCATTAATACTCTTAGAAATTCAGGGGAGAATGTATTGAAATCTTTAAAAATAATATTTAAACTTGTCACATAAAATAAATTGTTAATCAACGCCTCCGTTCAGTCTCAAAAGACAAAGAACACACCTGTAGGGGCAACTGCGTGTGTAATTGTGAGGCAAGGGTTGCACAATCACCAACCACACCTCTCCTGAATCGGCACTGCTGGAAACAATTAGCAACAATTGTTAATACTAATTATTATATACTTGCAGGTCGGTATTAATCAAGACACAGTGATATAATTACCAGAAAGTGTATTACCAAATATATGTTAAAGAAGTACACGTCATGATTCTATAACTGCCACGAATTGCAATAACGATGATTAGATGTAACTATACTTATAGTTCGCCAATGGATGCCTACAATAATCACCACTGGTTAATGTATTACAACTTATCTACAATGAAATGCTTATTGTTTCCAATAAGTGTGCTTCACAATACTCTCTGTACAGGAAGCTTCAGGGAAGAAAAAGGGGCTCTCATCATTGTTTACAGTCGCCTGGGGATCACTTGTGAAGTTGATATTCCCATGAAACTTCCTCCTTCGGTTCAACCCGCCTAGGGTGAGTTCCACTTCAATTCAGTTCTCATCATTGTCTTATGATTAATTATTGAAATAATCTCAGTTCCAAATTGCAGATTTAAATTTTATCATAAAAGTAAAATAAACTATGTTTCCTTCGAAATGGTTCATACCAGTTTTGCTACAGAAGTTACTGATAAACCTTTGTAGGTAATTGTACTATTTTTATTAGTCCATGTTAGTTTTATGAACACCTCATAAAATTGTTGAAACATCTTTTTTTTTATCAAATGTCTTTGCAGTTTTATTCTCATATTCTTTGTCATTTTCTATCTTTTTGCATTTAAAAAAGGATTTTTTTAGGGTAATAATTTCTCCTTTTGAATTTATTACATTAACAGAAAAAGACATCCTGGCATCAAAGAAAATTATTAAATTATATAAAATCGAATTTTAAAACATCATTACTGACGACATTTTAGAACATGTAAATAATTTTTATTATTTGGATTCATCGAACTACTGTTCTCAGCGGAATTGTTATTTTCACAACGTTTCAGTCAATATATATATATATATATATATATATATATATATATATATATATATATAGACTTGTATGTAATATACTGAGTTCGTGTAATTCAGTAAATTTTCATATACCAATGAGTTTTAAGCCAAAAAGAGTTGACTTAAGGAGTAAGCTACAAAATTATCATATTTCATAATTGAGCATTAATATACTGTGAAAGCAAAAGCAAGATTTCAAAAAGGTGTTGATGGCAACAAAAAGTGTATTTCATTTTACGTTACAATTGTTTCCATGTCCAGTCGACAATTTCAAACATGATATCGTTTGAAATTGTCGACTGGACATGGAAACAATTGTAACGTAAAATGAAATACACTTTTTGTTGCCATCAACACCTTTTTTGAAGTCTTGATTTTGCTTTCACAGTATATATATATATATATATATATATATATATATATATATATATATATATATATATATATATATATATATATACTAATCATAGTATGGAGTTGATAAGTAGTCAAATGGATTAATCCTAATCTTATAAATACAAGACTGGTAAATTAAAAATATATCGATTTTGAATATGGAAACGGACAAATCTCACAGGTAAGGAAGATATTTTTTTATAACATGAATAGGCAAATTAATTAAGAATAGGAAAGTAGATCTACTATCTGTAACATTTTTTCTTCTTAAGATTAAGAGAGGGAGTGTTCGATCAACGCTGGGGAGCCATGATTTTATATACTGTCTTGTTTTTAAATCCCCGAAACAGTGTTTCATGGTAAACAACTGATGATCCCTTAAATTAACATTAGTACTATAATGATTTCGAGAGAGCAAGCTGATGCATTGATTAAAGGTGATTAAATGACTTACTGTCTAAATAGTTTTCTATCTATATATATAAAAATCAAACATCTGGTTTGTTCAAAATCGATAAACTAGAAATTTACATGCCCGTTTTCCGTGAAATTTTATAAGAGTGACTGCTTATCATCTAACTGCGTTTTTAAATATTAAAAAGTAAAAAATATTAACATATTAAAAAATAAACTTTTATTCGTCGAGAATACTTTCCGATTTTAACCGAGCCGATTATATTGCTTAATCTTTACTGTACCCCCCCCCACCCAACACACCTTTTTTTAAAGCAGTTTTACGTTTGTTTGCTGTTTTTTTTTTTTTTGGGTTTTGCTGATTTCTTGAAGTTTAACATCGTTTTTTTTATATTTACACATTTCGCTTATTCTTTACTTTACCCCCCCTTTTTATACACACACCTCAAAACAACCGGGCAGCATTCTGTGTGACTATTCAGTTTTTATTTCCGGTAGCTTTTTCAGTCCATCACCACGATTTGACGACTCGAATCGATAAGTGAAAAAAAACATCTTCTATTTTGTAAAATTAAAATTCATTTCCCACTTTCTTTAATTTAAAACAAATTGCTCGCCAGAAGGTGTGTTCTGAGTTGAAACATAATAGTCAACGAACATTAACAAAACCATCTTCGTCGTCAAAACATAATTGGCAGCACACAGTTTTTTTTTGTTTTTGTTTTTTTTATAGTTGTTGCTATATAAGAAAGTATGAACTTTTTTATTATTAAAACTATAAATTGTTAGGCGAAAGTACAGTTTTTTTTTTAGGAAAATTCATGGTACATATGCATTTTAGTAACGTGCTGAAAAAATATCTTTTTACTTTTTATTTGCTTTTGCAGCTATTCTTACCATGCCGAGGGGGTGTTTTGTAACTATTCTTTGCTTACAACTAACAATTTATTATTAAAAATAAACAATTTATTATTTACAATTCATTATTACAAAAAAAAAAACATGAAATTATAAGAAAAAAAAGATAGTGTGACAGTTGAACTTAACTTGAAAAAAAAATCGCGAGTACGGTCTGATTACGATTACATTCGATTGTTTTGTGTCTGCTTTAACCATAAATTTTTAGGTTCAAGTAACAAAAATAAATATATGAACTTTTTTTATTATTGAAACTATACATTATTAGGTGAAAGTACAGTTTTTTTTTTGCGAAGAAACAAAATTGAAAGTACACTTTTTTTTCCAGAAATTTTTATATGAGGTTATTTTGAAAGCCATTCTTAACATGGGGAGGATGTTTTGTAACTATTCTGTGATTAGACCTTACAGTTTAAAAACAACAAAAACAAAGATATCTTGAAACTTTTACACCTGAAAAAACTATTTAAAAATAGCGTTGTCTCAAATTTTGTTCCCCAACCTGGTTTAATTTTACAGTAGATATTGTTGTCGGACTTATACGATGGCAGATGCTACCATGCTATTTTTATAGTGTAAATTCAAGTTTCACGATTTTTTTTTTTTATTGTACGGTGGAAGCATACTATCCTTGTAAAAACACCCTCAGCTCCTCTTAAAGAATTGTTTTCAAAATGATAACGTTATTATTTCAGCACGGACAACATACATAAGTACCCAAAATTTCAATTATATTGGCAAATGTTTCTAATTTATTATAAAATAAAACATTTAATCCTTTTAAAACTTCATCTTACGTTATATTTTTTTTAATTTGTTAAACAAAATGATTAATTTAACTTAAATTTTAATCACATTTTCAATAATTATGTGCTTATATTTTAGCCATGTAAAGTTTGTAAAACATGTAAACAAACTTTTGTTAGGTATCGGTATTGACCTTTAAGAGTCCCTTTTAGTGATTACCTGGTTTGAGGATATTTGTGCAACTAAATGGCAAATCTGCCTTCTGTGCTTTCAACTAACAATTTATCACAAAAACAAAAGGTAAATTTTCACATTAGGTCCACCTCCAACATTTTTAACATGGATGGGTTGGGGGTGTTTATTCCGAAAGCCATTCTTAACATGGGGAGAATGGTAGTATTTATTCCAAAAGCCATTTTTAACATGGGGAGGTTAGGAGTGTTTATTCATGGCCGCCAGTGAATTATAGTGCATAGTACAGGTCTTTATATATCGAAAACTACTTGCCTCTGCAAATTTTAAATGAGATTTTCTTATTCAGCATAGTCGAAAATCCCTAAAAGTAGTCATTTTTTAGAAAATTGTGGAGGTGGACCTAATGTAAAAAAAATACCAAAAAAGAAAAAAAAGATATTGTGAAATTTACATAAAAAACTTTTAAAAACCTATTTTAAAATAGCACGGTACCAAAAATAAAAATAGACAGAAAAATACCCCCTTCGGATTTGTACTTGGACAAAGATTTGAAAAAAAAAGAATGTCAACAAAAATATATAACAAGTAAATATTTTCAAAGTCAAGATAAGTTACTTTTCTACCTAACTGGATCATTTTTAGTGTTTTCATTATTGTACACATAGATTTCAAAAAGTTGTCATAAAACAAATGTATAACAAATATTATCAAAGGCAGGATAAGCTACTTTCCAACCAAACGCGATAATTTTTTAGTGTTTTTATTTAATGTAAAATTTTTATTCGGCTCGAGAAACATAGCATTTACCGTTATATTTGAAAATTACAAATGGCATCAGACTCTGTGTTAAACACGTTAAGTTTGGGAACATGAGTTAAAATTTTAAAAAAAAACTGTACAAATTACTGTTAAATAACAACCGGTTATATGTAAGCCTATGTCACGCTAAAATATATTGAGTGAGTTCCAAACAGTATTTTGTATAGTTTTTCAGTTTTATCTCATTTTCCCAAACTTGTGTTTAACAGTCTGCCGCCATTTGTTTTTTTCAAATATACTGATAAACACTGCATGTTTTAGAACCGATTAAACATTTTACAGTACATAAAAACACTCAAATCTTATCCAGTTAGATAGAAAAGTAACTTATCTTGCCTTTGATAACATTTATTTGTTATAAATTTATTTTTCGGCAACTTTTTCGTATCTGTGTTTAGTAATACAACCCCTTTTTATTTAATGTAACGTTTAGTCGGCTCTAAAAACAGTGTTTATCGGTATATTTGAAAAATACAATTGGTGGCGGACACTGTTGATTATGTTAAGTTTGGGAAAATGAGTTAAAACTAAAAATCTATACAAAATACTGTTAGAAACACACCGAATATGTCAGCCTATGTCACAGTAAAATATTCGGTAGGTTTCTGACACTTTATAGTTTTTAAATTATTTTCCCAATCTTAACATATTCAACAGAGACTGGAACCATTTGTCTTTTTCAAATACATCGATAAACACTGTTTTTCGAGCTGATTAAAATTTTACATTAAATAAAGACACTACAAAATCATCCAATTCGATAGAAATATAACTTACCTTACCTTTGCTTTCATTTATTTGTTTTTGAACAAATTTTTCGAATCTGTGTATTGTAACGCCCCCCCCCACCCAAATACTAATTAAAAACTCACATTTTTCGATACAAAAAACAGAACAAACACAAATTCGATTTAGCGTTTCAACATTTTAGCAATGTTCAGCTTAATCCACTCATTGTTGGTCGAGTCCAAGCCAATGATTGGCGGAAACTCCCGAGGATCTGGATCCAATTCTTCAAGAGTAACATTTTTTTTTACATTTTCGCCTTTCTTTTTCACTTTTTGGAGTGGATTGCTGTACTAAGAATATAAGAAGCATGCATTTTCTCTTTTTATTAGATTTTTCCATTGCACCAAATTGAGCCACAGCAACGCGTGGCAGGGTACAGCTAGTTTATTTATATATTTATTTAACTAGTAATAATATGTAGAAGGTACAGCTAGTTTATTTATATATTTATTTAAGTAGTAATAATATGTAGAAATAAATAGTGATTTTTATGCGCTTATGTTTATTTATTATTTTTTGAAGTCTAAATTACTTATAGAGATTATGATTAATCAAATACATATAATATATAGCGATTGAATAAAAAAGTGTTGTCTTGGTTGATTTGTTATGTATGAGATGGTCTTGACGAAAACAGAATATAAGTTGTCATAGTGTTTAAAAGTTCAAAGATGGCAGGCATGGGAACATGTAAACCAAACTAAAAATTTTGATTAGAAGAAAAGCAAAACATATGTGTTTAAATGCGAGCTCATAAAAACGAACTGTAGTAGTCTCTCTCTCTCTCTCTCTCTCTCTCTCTCTCTCTCTCTCTCTCTCTCTCTCTCTCTCTTTCTCTATTAAAAACCCGCCGAATATATGTCAACCTATGTCACGGTAACATATATTGAGCGAGTTTCTAACACTATTTTGTCCAGTTTTTTATTTATAACACCTTTTTCCAAACTTACCGTGTTAAAGAGAGAGTCAGGCGCCATCTTGAATTTTTCAATACATCGGTAAACACTGTATGTTTTTCGAGCTGAATAAATATGTTACATTGAATAAAAACACAAAAAATATATCCAGTTTGATAGAAAAGTAACTTATCTTGCCTTTGATAACATTTATTTGTTATATATTTGTTTTTGACAACTTTTTCGAATCTATGTGTACAGTAATACAAACCCAAAATTTGTTGCATTAATAATCGGTAATGGAAAAAACGATCCTACCAGATGCATTACATTTAAAGAATTATCAGTTTTGGTCCTTGAAACTTTTTACCTCATAACACCATCATATCAACCCATCAAAAATCTAGATGAGCTATGACATATTTTCTCATATTCGTGCACACACAGTGAAGACTACCTAGGATGGCTGTTTGATTCGATCACAAGTGATCCCCTTCATGAAGGTATGCAATAAGCCAAAACATCTTTTTTTTCCTTTCTTGTCTTGTTTTCTTAATTCATCCACCAAATGAGGGTGAAACATTCACAAAGTTTATGCGCCATGATGCTCACTTACTCAATGCGGTTAGAAGCTCCAATTCTGAGAGGCCAACGTTTTTCTCCAGAAGAGTCTGGCTTGTAATATGAAGCCTCCCAGTTTGTCATTTGACCTCTGGGAATCAAGAGAAGCAATTTTCAGGTAAATTTATCATGTTCAACCAGCATAAAAAGACAGCGTTGTACAATTGAAGATATGCGTGCAAGGCAACCATACAACATGTTGTTACATGATCTTACGACAATATTTTTCAGATGACACGTAGCATTTTGGTGAATGATCCATCAAGTCTTTTTTTAATAATAAAATATACAAAAGGACACAAATAATCAGTGTCGTGTACGAAAAGGAAGCAAATAGTAGAAGGGTTTTATTTATTCATATGAATTAAATGATATTATTGTAATTGTAGGTGGGCCCATTTATCTCTTGGCAACCAGTATGTTTACACCCAAACTGCCGCTGTGTAAATATATCTTTTGTAATCTTGGCACTTACATATTTTGCATGAATACGAATAGAATCATCCTGAAAGCATATCACCTGTTTTGAAACATTGAGTCTAAAAGTAAAGCAGTTTCTTATAGTGTGAAAATTATGGTATTTTTTATTTGTTATCTCTCTCTGTAGGCAACCTTCTTTCAACTGCAAAAGAAAAAAATCTTGTGAACATTTCCCTACGTTACCTGGGTAAGCAATATCTGTCCATTGGGTATAAGGTAGGTACGGAGGGACTGAGGTAGATTAACAGTAACATAAGTGAAGAAAGTAACTGTTGTATAGATATAATTCATTCATGTACACACGAGATGCCTCCGTTCAGTCTCGAAAGACAAAGAATACCATTTGGAGGGGCAGCTGTGCATGTAATTGTGAGGCAAAGGTTGCCTAATTCCAATCACACCTCTCATGAATCGGTACTGTTTGAGTTCAGTGGCAAGGAAAAGTCCAGGATGACTGGAAACAATGCCGAGATAAGCTCACACACACACACACACACACACACACACACACACACACACACACACACACACATACACACACACACACACGCGCACACACATATTCAATAAATAGTAATAATTATTTTTATACCCACAAACACTAGTTTTTCGTGCTTAGGAAATCATTAGTATAAGAAAATGATAATTACTGCTGGTCGGGAGATTTGTACTTAGTCACTAAGCCACACTAAAATTCATAAGTTGCATCTTTTCCACCAGTAATTAAGATATATATTGAAGGAAATTAAGTACCTATAAATGCCATATTGGCTGCATGCATAGTAAACAGTCAGGGAGAGTATTAAACGAATTGAAGTAGGGATGTTTCATTCATGCTAAAATCGACCACCTTTTTTTTACAGGGCTACACTTTATATACAAGGATCGTTTCGAACGTAAAGTCTCCTGATTTTGTTTTCAACTCAAAAAGTTGAAGAGTCAAGAGGACGGGATTAATACCATTAAAATGAGTGACCCTTTGTGCTCTAGAATTTGTTTTTCTAGATATTCACCACCATTCTCAATGCATTTTAGCCAGGAATTCAATGATGCATCTCTGCTTCTGGCGTACGTCTATGACAGGGATTACTTTCTTAGCGTTTCACACCGTCAATATCTGCAACAGAGAGATGAAAATTTCAGGTCATTAATGCCAAAAGTTCATTCATCATAACAATGCAATTTTCAATCTCCTCTGATCCATTCAGACGGAATAATAATAAAAATAGGAACATTACTTTTGGAATATGACTTGTGTGTGTGTGTGTGTGTGTGTGTGTGTGTGTGTGTGTGTGTGTGTGTGTGTGTGTGTAATGTGAATTTAATCGCTGGTGAATGAATTCAAGAAAAATTGTCTAAGAGAAATTATTTTAAAAGTATGGAAATCAGAATGAGAACAATCTCAGAAGTTGAAATAAAAATTGTGGTTGCCAATTAGAATTGGAGATTAAAACGGTTAAAATATGAACATGATAATCACAAGATCACAACAACTTTTCAAAACATGTAAATAATTCGTATTATTTGGATTCATCGAACTACTGTTCTCAGCCGGAGTGGTATTTTCACAACGTTTCAGTCAATCTATCTATATATCTATAAAAGTGAAAGTGTCTGTCTGTCTGTGTGTGTATCTGTGAGTGTACATTTCCCTACGCAATAACTCTGTCAATTTTAAATCTACAGACTCGAACTTTGATATACAGAGTACTGAGATTTAGGACTATCTTGGTAATCTGTTTTCAGACAGAAATTTGGCTGGTAATAGGTCAAAGTTCAGCGATTTGACCTTTGAGGACTCTACTAAACTCCTCCGACAATTTTGAGTCTAAACACTTGAAATTTTAGATATAGGTTCCTTGGACATGGATCTAACTTAATAACTTGATTTGAACCCAAAACAATAAATGTTAAGGGGTCATAACAGGGGTCAAAGTTTTAAAAAATTGACCGCTTTTTTTTTTTTTGCTCAACATACACCTCCAAACACCCGAGCAACGCCGAGATGAAATTCTAGTATATATGTCTATAATATAAAGCTTTGTGTGTGTGTGTGTGTGTGTGTGTGTGTGTGTGTGTGTGTGTGTGTGTGGTCACGAATAGGCTCCTATATGGTTGACTATTTTAAAAAACTGATTACATATAATGATAGAAGATGTATCGAGACTCAGGAATGGGTATGTTTGATCCTGCAGAACAGTGGTCCATTAAATTGTGGGGTCTGCGTTAGCGCCTGGTCCACAAAGTATGGAAATAAATAATTTAAAAATTTAAAAAAAAAACGTTTACAAGTGGTTTTGATATAGATGTACATAAGAATACTTTGATAAGTATGTTTTAACTAAAATAGGGATCGTATAATGAAATTATGGGGTCTACGTTCGCGCCTGGCCTCCATAGAATGGAAATAGGCACAAACTTTAATAAAGACTTTTAATATCCATCTGCGTAAGTATACTTTGATAATTATGTTTCAGTTTGAAGAAATATGGTATGATAAAATTATGAGGTGCTCGTTCGCGCCTGACCTCCATAGAATGGAAATATGCCACAAAGTTTAACAAGGTTTTTTAATATAGATCCACAGAATATTGTGACAAGTGTTTCAGTGTGAACAGGTATGGTATAATAAATTATGAGGTTTATCTATTTTATTTTTACTTTCATCATATTTTGCTTTGGTTTTGATACCCCCGAATTCGAAGCTATCTCTTTACAACCCTTACTTTTCATAACCTATCATACTTTAATAAATCAGAGTCCATTTTCTGTAGGCTGTTTTTGAACCCAGTAAACGACGGGTACTTTTTCTAGTCTATATATATATATATATATATATATATATATACCATTCAAACACTACTGTGTTTGAATATATGGTTAACTGGTAGTTTTAGTCATTTAGAACTGCTTTAAAGCTTCGGCACTCAATCATTTTTCGAACAAATTTCAAACAATTATTACAGTTTATAGATCACTTTCTCAGCTATAGTGTGAAAAAATATTATCCTTCAGTAAAACAAAAGTTATGATGAATTTTCTGGTGTTCAAAATCGTAAAAATATGTAGGGAGGTCAGTGACGCTTTTTATGACTAGTTTCCATAGCAACCATGTCGCTGCAGCGATTACTGTTGCTACGAATTCGAAAAGAGAAGTAACATGCGAAACAGAAAGAACGAAAGCATGAAAGGGAGATAATTGGTGGGATTTTATTGAAAGTGCTGTATATTGTTATTACATATGTGTTCATGGGGGCAACAAAATAAGATTGAAATTTTAAAAAAGAACAAGTGAATTTATTGGAAGCCTGAAAAAATCATGGATTACAATAGAAAAATGCGAACATTAAAAGTAATATGGTTAAGCTTAAACATGGAAAAATAAAGGATTAGTTGTTAAAACTGGAGAAGGAAAGGAAAAGATATTCTAGTAAAAATTAAAATAAATTTATAACTTAAAATATTGCAGCATTAACAATTTTTTTTAATTCAATTTATAACATTATACAATCAATTCTTAATGCTGCAATATTTTAAGTTATAAATTTATTATATTTTTTACTAGAATATCCTATCCTTTTTTTCCAGTTTTAACAGCTAGTTCTTTAATTTTCTATGTTTAAGCTTAACCATATTGCTTTTCATGTTCGCATTTTTCTATTGTAATATTTATATATTTATATATGTAGTAATAATACGTAAAAATAAACAGTGATCTATAGTGAAAATTGTAAGAATGCACTTCTAAAAACAGAAATAGGTTTAAAGCTCCCAAAGTTCATATTAGAATTGTCAGTAAGGACCAGTGGCATAGTGGATAGAATACTTGGTGAAACTCAGTTGTAATACTCTTCTGGTGATTGAAATTTCAATCCTCAGTGTAGGTGACACTGAAAATTGCAAATTACTTAAGACTTCTACCCAGTCATCACTAACAGAATAGGAGAATGCACTCCATTAATTAAATAAAGCATTCCATTCAAATACTGTGCAGAAAGATTCCCGAATTCAACGATATACCTGAAGAAGGTCAAGATTGCATCATCAGAAGCGTTGTGAAAATAAGAACAGTATCCAAATAGTATGAATAGTCAACCCTCATGTAAAAAAGTTCAGAAACATGAGAAAAGCTAATAAGTGTTTTGAATATGACAATCGCTTTTCTGTATATTTATGGACTCTTCCTCGTCGCTTTCGACCTATGAAGTTCCCCCACAACAACTAAGTTGTTCGGAAATCCACACAGATGATTTGTTTATAGTGGTGAAGGCTTTGCGTAGAACCAACTGTGCTTATTGGTACACCTGCTAATCTTTGTTGTGCAAATCATTGCCACAAGACAGAGTATAGAGTGGAGAGCAGATTTTTGCATCAGTATTTTCCTTCTCCTAGATGCATGCCATAACGAAGACTGGAAGTGCATCTCTCCCAGGGAATTAATGCGCCCCGAGATACCAACCTGGAAATTTCTATGACTCGGCGCAGTACATACAGCGCCTAGCCTTCCCAAATGGTCACCCATCTGGTACTAGCCAGGCTCATTGTTGCTTAACTTCAGTGAGCTGGTGAGAACCGGTGTATAAATGTGATTATGCCGTATATATATATATATATATATATATATATATATATATATATACTAGCTGTACCCTGCCACGCGTTGCAGTGGCTCTATTTGGTGTAATGGAAAAATTTAATAAAAGAGAAAATGCATGTTTCTTATATTAGTACAGCAATCCACTGCAAAAAGTGAAAAAGGCGAAACTGAAAAAAATGGTACTCTTGCAGAATTTGATCTGGATCCTCAAGAGTTTCTGTCAATCATTCATGTTTTGGACTTGACCAACAATCAGTGGATGAAGCTGAACGTAGCAAAAATGTTGAAACGCTAAATGCTTTTTTTTGTTGTTGTTGTTTTAAAAAATGTGAGTTAGTAATTAATATTTGGTTGATGGTGGGGGGAGGGGGGTTACTATACACAGATTCGAAAAAGTCGTCCAAAAACAAAGAAATGAAAGCAAAGGTAAGGTAATTTACGTTTCTACCTAATTGGATAATTGTTTAGTGTTTTTATGTAATGTAAAATGTTTAATTGGCTCAAAAAACAGAAATGGTCGGGAATTCTGTTGAATACGTTAAGTTTGGGAAAGTAAGTTGAAAACTAAAAACTATACAAAACAGTGTCTGAAACTCACCGAACATATGTTACCATGACATAGGCTGGCATAATCGGTAGGTTTCTGACAGTATTTTTTATAGTTTTTTTAGTTTTAACTCACTTTCTCTAACTTAAAGTAATCAACAGTGTCCACCACCATTTGTAGCTTTCAAATACACCAATAAACACTGTTTTTCGAGCCGACTAAACGTTACATT
Source organism: Euprymna scolopes (assembly GCF_053919585.1). Lineage (NCBI taxonomy): Eukaryota > Metazoa > Mollusca > Cephalopoda > Sepiida > Sepiolidae > Euprymna > Euprymna scolopes. Next base: position 74,161,835 of record NC_136499.1, on the reverse strand, counting down.
AAATGAAAAGGGTTAATATCACTAAACACAGATACAAAGAAGTTGTCAAAAAATAAATATATAACAAATAAATGTTATCAAAGGCAAGAAAAGTAAGTGTTCTACCTAACTGGATAAGATTGTAGTGTTTTTATGTAATGTATAATCGGTTCCAAAACATTCAATGTTTATCGGTATATCTGAAAAATACAAATGGCGGCAGACTGTATCGAACACGTTAAGTTTGGGGAAATTTTGGGAAAATGAGTTTAAACTAAAAAACTATACAAAATACTGTTAGGAACTCACTCAATATATGTTACCATGATGTAGGCTGGCATATAATCAGTGGTTTTAAACTTTTGCTCGATACAGGTGACGACTTTTAAAAATCCCTTTTAGTGATTACCTGGTTTGAGGATATTTGTACAACTAAACGGCAAATCTGCTCAAAAAAATCCGGTATTATTTTACTTTAAGGCCCGTTTCACGTTCATATATAACAAAATATTTTATTGTAGATTTCGGTGTGCTAAAAACGAATCTGCAAACCGTTTACGTAGCAAAAAAAAAGTTTTCATGACATTCATGAAATTACTTTTTCGAAAAGTGGGTGATCACTTTTCAATGTAAATTTAACTTAGAATGAGCACCCACTTTCTGGCCACCTGAGAGAGGGGCATTTTTCTGTTTCTTGGCTAAAAAGTTTTTTGTTTGATTTCTTTTGCATGGTAATAACCCCTGAACTCTGGGACTATTTTCCATTTAACAGCCGTAGCCTTCGTTTACGCTATGCGTAAGCATAAACGAAAGCTGTTTAGCCAATAAACATGGGAAAAAATCCCCCCTCTCTCAGGTGGCTAGAAAGTGGGTGCTCATTTTAAGTTAAATTTACATGGAAAAGTGATCGCCACTTTTTCGAAAAAGTAATTTCTTCATATCATAAAAACTATTTTTTTGCGACAGAAACGGTTTGCAGATTCGTTTTTAGCACACCAAAATCTACAAAAGAATTTTTGTTATTTACGAACGTGAGACGCACAGCCCTTCATGGAAAATTATATCAAAAATCCGGGGGAAAATAGTTTTCAATAAAAACAGCAAATGAATTCGATAGAAAAAAAATGGATGCTATTTTTTTTTTTCTTTCTGTGTGTTTCTTGGCTAAAAAGTCTTTTTGTTTGATTTCTTTTGCATGGTATTAACCCCTGAACTCTGGGACTATTTTCCATTTCACAGACGTAGCCTTTGTTTATGCTATGCGTGAGCATAAACGAAAACTGTTAAATATGCATTCGCGTACCAAACTGCCTTGTCAAAAAAACCTTTAAGCCAATAAACACGAAAATGAATGCCCCTTCCTCAGGTGGCCAGAAAGTGGGTGCTCATTTTAAGTTAAATTTAGATGGAAAAGTGATCACCCACTTTTCGAAAAAAAATATTTCTTCAGATCATGTAAACTATTTTGGTACTCCTTGGGCTTTGAGTTCCATGGCGACCCGCAGAATTATTTAATGGTCGTTCCCTTAGTACCCCCCTAGTCAAGGCTAACGCATGCACACGTAACATTTTTTTTATTTATTTACTTACGTGGTGGAGTTTCTATACTGATAGGTTTTTTGAAATTTTTTCACTGGATTATTATTGATTGATCACTAACCAGATTATGAAAAAAAATTGAAAAAAAAAAAAAAATCATTTCAACATTTGAAAGGGGTACTCACTTTTTAGTTACCATGTTCTGGTAAATCGGTCACTTTTTATTTATTTATTTTTTTTTTTTCTAAATACGAAAGTGTCTTCGGGAGATATAAAATGGTCGCATGTTGACGAAGCAATGTATCGGGAGGCGTACGGGATTAAAAATTATTGGTAAATTTTTAGATTAGGTCCACCTCCACCTCCTCAATTTTCTTTTAAATGACGACTTGAAATGGTTTTCGACTATGCTGAATACGAAAATCGCATCGAAATTTTGCAGAAATAAGTAGTTATCAAGATATAAAAAGTTGTATTATGCATTGTAATCTTTGGCGGCCATCTTTTTTACGTTTGTGTATTTGTTTATGGCGCGTGTGCACGTAAAAAGATGACCGCCGAAGAATACAATGCATAATACAACTATTTATTTCCGCAAAATTTCAATGCAATTTGCGTGTTCAGCAATTCAGCATACTCGGAAACCTATAAATGTCGTCATTGAAAGGAAAATTGTGGAGGTGGACCCAATCTAAAAAAATACCAAATTATTAAACATTTCTCCAGCATGTTAGTGAAATTTATAATACTTTAAAAAAAATTAAAAAGAAACAAAACAAAAGTTTTGAAAAAAAACTCACCTTTCACAAAAACAATTAAAAAAAAAACACAAACTGACTAAATAAGTAAAAAAAAAAAAAATAATTAAAAATCTCGAAACTTTATTTTCATGAAAACAATAAAAAAAAGTCCTGTTCTCTCTATTTTTTTTTCTTTGAGAAACAAATATATTTCTGACTTACAAATGCGGTAGAGACTCATTATTTTTACTTTCTATGGTTTTGATATACCGCGTTTTTATTGGTTACAAAATGGGTGACTGATTTATTAGAACGTTGTAACTAAAAAGTGAGCACCACTTTCAAGTGTCGAAATAATGATTTCTTTTTTACATTTTTTTTTTTTAATAATATGTTTAATTAGTGTCCAATCAATAATAATCCAGTGAAAAAAAATTCCAAAAACCTATAAGTATAGAAATTAAGCATGGGAGTAATGTTTGTACAACAACGTCGCCTTTCGCACTTTTACAAACATTTTTTTTTTAAAAAGTAACTAAACCATTTATTGATAATTTGTCACGTGTACAAACATTTATTTATTTACGTAGGCTTAACTCCTTTCTTATTTACGTAGGCTTAACTCCTTTCATGAATAAGAAAAGTTTTACTCTTTAAGAATAATAAAAGGAAAAAGTTACTGAACATTTATAAAAGGACTTCTTTTCATGAAGGCCAGAGGAATAGTTGGCCGAAAATTCGTGAAACAACAACTAATAAAGATGAGATAGTCCGCAATAAATAAAAATGGTGCTAATGCAGAGAGCGATCCGCGCTATTTTTTAAATCATATTTCCACGTTTAAATAACGTCTTATGATGTTTTTTTATTATTATTATTTATTCAATTGTAAGGTTAAAGTACAGAATAGGTACAAAACATCCTTACCTCCCCATGTTAAGAATGACTTTTTAAATAATAACATTATTTCAGCACGGATCACTCTCTGCATGAGTAATCTTATATAGAAAAACAAAAAAAAAAAAACTCAAAAGCAAGCAACAAACTTTTTTTTTTTTTTTGGCCTTATATAATAAAGAAAAGATGTGCAAATTAAAAAATTTGGAAGATAAACAAATGAAATATGTTTGTTTTTTGTTTTTTTTTTTTACTTATCGAGTTAACAGAAAATGAAACCTTTCGTCAATTCGTGGCTGTGAAATGAATCGAACCGGAAGTTCAGTTTTATCAACAGAACAGATTCGCAGAAACGATAAAATAAATATATTTATTTTATTTAATATTTTAATTTTAATTAGGTAAATTTATTTTAATAACATAAAAACATACCTCGACTCTAAATATGGGTTGTCTGAAAATTTCAAATAAATTGGTAACGTATAAACATGGTATTATTTGTTTAGAACAAACCAACTTTACATATATATATATATATATATATATATATATATATATATATATATATATATATATATATATATAAAAAGGAACAAACCGAGTTATTTTTTCATCAACGTTTCATCTTTATTTCGAGACTTCCTTTGGATGAACAAAATTAAGCAAACAAAACCACCAGTTCAAACATTTGTACATTTTCTTGTGCAAAGTGTGACGTTGTTCTATTTCAGAAATGGAAAGAGACGTTGAAAATTCAAAAGAGGGGGGAGGTTGCGTTGTTAAAGCGAGGGAGATTTTTAACAACGTCATATAGCTGTTAATATATTTTTAAAAGATATGACGCAGTTAATTTTTTTCTGGAAAAAAAAAAACATTTTCAAATATTTGTACTGGTGTTTTTGTTTTCTTAATTTCATTCATCCAGAGGAAGTCTCGAAATAAAGAGGAAACGTTGATGAACACATAATTCGATTTGTTCCGTTTTATTTCTCTATTTCGTCAAAATACTATTTCCATTATTTTCATTTGTGTAAACAAATCGAGCGGAGGTATTTCAGACGATGTCAAAGCATCGTTAAATTCACTACTCGTTCAGCAGCCAATAGCGTAATGGTTAGGAGCCTTGACTGCCGTACAGACGGTTGGGTTTCAATCCTGGCTTGAGGTAGTTGCCTGTCTAGCCGCACTGATGAGCTGCGAAACAGTACTGTATGTGGATGACTATATATATATATATATATATATATATATATATATATATATATATATATTATATTATTTTATATAATGCATAAAATCATGCAAAAATAAAAAAATTTAATGTGAGTAAGAATTCTTTTTCCTTTGAGATAATCAAACGCTATCATAGAATTTGACTGGCGTAAAGTATTATCAAACGAGATGGGACATAGAGTTTTTAGTGAAACACATATAGTGCTTAAGTTGAAGGATCCCTGCTGGTTAGACTTTGAACTAATCGGTACGATACTACCACGATAAGTGAGGCCGCCAAAGATTAGAATTTGGTGTGCAAATCTCAGCGGTAGGTGTTCTTTATTTCCGATCTGCACTACTTACGTAACACTGAGAATTGCAATTAAAAAGCCAAAAAACTTAAGATGAAAGAACTAAGAAAGCTGTGTTAAAAAGACTATCAATGTGTCTGCTCTAATATAAATACACTGAATGAAAGATAATAGAGAAGATGTTTGATCGGCATTTTTTTGTAGTGGGGTAGCTGTGTCAGTATACACCCTACTGGCTTTGTTAGATGCGAAGAAAACGGACCCAAAGTTGTGACTGAAAGGACAACCTTTTTTTCTATAATTTAAATCAAATTCAAACAGTTTCGTCAACAGAAAACGATTTAAAAATTATTATGAAAGCAGAAATACAAAATAGGTTGATCCACTGACATATATGTACTATAGACTATATAAAATAGTATAGAATTCAGGTCTTTTATCCCACCTCTCACCCAAGTCCTGGCAAAAGGCAAAGAAAGAAATATGCGTCTTTTAATATTATGCTGAAAGTCTGACTGTTCATGAAAGATTTACAAACGTGTGAGCAAAAGTACTATCCCGCACAAAAGTATTCGAGCCAATAACGCATGAGAACATGCAAATGCAAAAGAGGATGGTAATTGCGCAACTGTTAGAAACACATAAAAATATGTTTGCTTAAGAGTTGCATTATTTCAAAAAGTATTTAGTTCGAACGACAAAAAAGCCTCTAAAAACCAGTACTTTGAATTTGGACAATACGTTGATTATTGGTCAAGATATGACGTTTTTCTTTCTTTTCAAAAAGGTATTTGTTCTAACTTATCATAAACATTTGATCTGCATGCTTTTTTATTTCATGAAACTTGTGATTCTATGAGAAATCATTTCTTTGGTCTTAGTTCGAATTTGTCAACACCTCCTGTGTTGACCTAAGTTGACTTCACATAAACTCCTGTGTTGACCTAAGTTGACTTCACATAAACTCCTGTGTTGACCTAAATTGACTTCACATAAACTCCTGTGTTGACCTAAGTTGACTTCACATAAACTCCTGTGTTGACCTAAATTGACTTCACATAAACTCCTGTGTTGACCTAAGTTGACTTCACATAAACTCCTGTGATGACCTAAGTTGACTTCACATAAACTCCTGTGATGACCTAAGTTGACTTCACATAAACTTAGTAGGCGCAATTGGTTATCTGTATGACAAGTTTTGATGAAATAATATACGAAAGCACATGTTGCACTTGTGGTATCGCTATCTAGGAATGCAGTTGAAAAGAAATCCCTATACCAAGACCACATTTTCCTTGAGAAAAATATTACGAAAATCTGAATGGCAGTATTAATTTTGTATCAGGTTTTTTTTTTACAATATCGTGGGGTTAGTGTTTCGGCGACCACCAAATAACAGCAAAAGCAATGTTTTATATTATTCATAGCGTGATAATCAAAACTTAAAAATTAGAAATTAAAAATTTTTTTTAAAATTATAAATTTAAAAACATTTGATTATAAATAAAATTTATAATAAAAAATTTTTAAAAGTTAAAAATTAGAATTTTTTTATATTAAGAAATTAGAAATTACAAATATATATTATGAATTAAAATAATTAGAAATTTAAAAAATATAAATTTAAAAATTTAATTAGATATTTTTTTAAATTGAAACATTAGAAGCAGATTTTGAAAATAGCAAAGTTAAAAATTAAATTAATTAAAAATAGAAATTACTAAAAATATTATTTAAGAGTCTGGGGCTGGGAACAAATGGAAATAGTGGTCTTCATTTATTCCCGGACAACGCTTAGTGTGCCTGCTAGTATTGATATAAATATGGAGAAATATGTTTTTACAGAGAACAGTATTGATGTTTAATCCTGCAAGAGGACATGCGATATAGATAGATTATTTTGACACAACTTAAGATTAGATAATGTGTTGTCCAGAAATCTTCCTGTTTCTTTGGCATTTGCTCCCGGTCCCAAGGTTCCAGATTTTAAGTGTTGATATTCGGCCCTTCAATTAATTCTCTTACTAGTTTAATATTTAACCACACACACACACACACACACACACACACACACACACACACACACACACACACACACACACACACACACACATACTTTATATACAACTTATACGAAAACTAAGCTAAACTATTATATACATATATATATATAATACAACTTATACGAAACTAAGCTAAAGTATTATTTCGATTATTCAAGCTAATGTTCCCATCTTGAATATTATTCTCATAACAGCTCAATGTTACTTCCGACCTTCTCAATGACCCCGTGGCCTAATAGATAATTTATTAAGTAATAATTATTCAGTTAGTCTTATGGAAGTTGAAAGTCTAATCCTCAGTGCGGACGATACTAAAAATGCAATCATAAATTACTTAAAACTTCTACCTCGTCATGACTGACAGAACGAGACCAAGCTATTCCTGTCCCCTATACATAAAACAAAGTGTTCCATTCGAAATTCCCTACAGATTCTCAACTTTGACAAAAAGATTATCGAAGTTGATGGGGGTTACATCGTTCGGAAGGTTATGAGAATAACACCCAGGATGAGAACAGTAGCTTGAATAATCTAAGTAATGCAAATTAACAATCATGATCTCGAAAATTCTAAAACATAAACTAAACTAGAGCAATATTTATTTACTCGAACCCACGCATAAAATAGGTAGCACGTGTGTGTGTGTGTGTGTGTGTGTGTGTGTGTGTGTGTGTGTGTGTGTGTGTGTGTACAAAGGGTGTACGCGTACCAGTTTAAAGATTTGTAAACATTCCCACCCCTGTTCGTTGGTACGTCTGCCTACATCTTGCTGCTTTTCACAAAGACATGTTTAGTTCTTCAGCAACAAGTCAGCCAAAGTACAGCTGTAAAGGAAGAAGTAAAGAAAAAAAAAGTAATCTTTGTATGCTACGTTGATTAACTTCATATATTTTCACTCTTAAAGGGGCCTCTAAGCAAACCATTAAAAAAACTCTCTCACTTTATCTTTCATACCATCATTTTTCTTTGCTATCTTCCTCCTTTTACTACTTTCTGGGGGATCTTTGCTTTTTCTTTAATTTTCATCCTTCTTTATTTCTTAGTAATTCTACTCAGTTTCTGGAACGTGTGTTGCCGAGTGGTGATTGGGTAATTTTCTTAAACATTTAACCAGAAGAAAATAATTGACTCTCATCAATGTCAGCTGGTGCTACGAAAACTGCAAGAGTTTAAATGCTTGTCCTTGGTGCACTGAACCTTTAACGAGTCTTCAATTGAAACTTCCTTGTAATACATTCGTCTAAGATAATCAAAATTTATTTATTACTTACCTGATGTTGGTAAAAATTTAATTGCTTTACTCTACTTGTGCTCTCTTAAGCAAAAATATCTCCAGCACACCAGATTAGCAACAAAATTCCACCTCTTCGCTTTATAGGTCACCAGATGCCGGATAACTTCTTAAAAATTATATACTTTTTAACTTCGTTTCTTGCTCAAAGCGTTTGCCTTTGGAATTCCTTTCCTGCTCCTCCAACTTTACAACACGTAGAAATTTGAATGTAATGTGAACAAACATTTTACTGATCAACTTCCTCCTTTAGGTTGTCTCCATATAAATCTAGCTCCTCTCATAGCAGCCTCTTATGTCTCAGTGCCAATATGTCTTATTTTGGATGAATAAAGGTATAACGACTTGAAAAACAAATAAAATATATTAATTGGATCATCACAGTTAAGTAATGTTTAGTCTGGTCAGTACTTAGATGAGTGACCAATTAACTATTTGGAAAGATTAGATGCAGTGAATGTAAAAAAGCTGTCAAGTAACTTTCCCTTATTTTATTTATCTTTTATTATTGAGTCATCATTTAACAAGGCCAAGCGTCACTCGAGGATAAGGTTTAATTGGGTGGAATGATTATCAGTGAAAAGATGAGGAGCACTAATATTGATCAATGCTATAAACTGCATTTGACTACTTGCAAGCTTTGTTAGTCTAAAAGAAACTCTGAAATATCTCACTGTTTATTCCAGTATTGTTTCCTATCGTCTTAAGTTTCTCTTTGCCACGAAAGTTTAGAATGCCATTCTGGAACAAATGCTGTTGTGAATTGTGCTACCCTTACTTTACAATAAACACCTTACACTCACCCTTTCAAATGATATCCATTCTCACAAAACAGAAATAGGCCAGACATCTGTCACTAGACGTTTAGTGCCTATCTATGTTTGGTGAAAGACTATAATCATAAACATAGAAATTATGTTTTATGTTTGCGAGGTTTTTCTTTCTCTCTCTCTCTCTCTCTCTCTCTCTCTCTCTCTCTCTCTGTACATATATATATATATATATAATTTATTTATCTATTTACTATTATATAAAAAGGAACTTTATGTATGTGCGTGTGAGTTCGTTCCCTATAAACTCGGAAAAAGCTCGGCCGATTTTTTAAATTTCATATGAAGGAGCTTGATGTGTCTGTGTGTGTTCTTACGTAGCTTTTGTAAAAGAATGCGTTCGATAAGTATCGAAAAAATCAAATTTAGATTATTTTATAAGACGGGGGCGCGTTCAAAATTAATCTTTCCTTTAAAGCAAAATTGAACTATGATATTTGACTTTTGTAAGTTTAACTGTAATTAAAGTCATTATGTAAAAACCATATCATAAAATCAACAGTAGGTTCTTTGATATGACCGGGCCGCGTTCGAAGTAAATGTTTCGGTTTAGAGCACAACTAAACCATGATACTTGGCTATTATTTACAAATTATTTTATAAAATCAGCAATAGATTATCTACAGTGCAATATAGACTACAATGTAATGTAGTGGTGAAGTGGTGAAGCATGTGAAACAGTGGTGAAGCATGTGAAACTTCCTCCTAGTACACTGCAGGAGTGCTCTTAACTAAAGCAGACAATCAAGCGATTTGATTTAAAAAAAAATAGACGATTTCACTGATTTCGATGACAATAAAAGTATGCGAGGGTGAAACATTTGTTGATCCTCATTCAATCTAGGGCAAGGTGGGTTTCCCTGCTAATATATATATATATATATATATATATATATATATATATATATATATATATATATATATATTGCTTATATTCATGCGTGCATGTTATTTTTATTTTCTAATAAAGTGACATTTACTTTTTCCTTAGACCATTTTGACATTTTGATATATAAACCTCCACTTTTTATCAACTATCTCTTACACAATCTTCTTCATAAGCAATAACATACCCTTAGATGTCGGTACATGGCGGCACAGATGTATTCGATTAAAGCCAAATTGAAATATAAACTTTAAAGAAAATGAAATGCATTAACGATTTTAATTTAGAAAATATGCCTCCCCAAACCGTGTCCTTGATATTTGGGGAAACTACACTGCTTCATAAGTATTTCATTTAATTTAGAAAATAGAACTCATTTCCGAGATGACAGTTTTGTTTTTTGTTTTTTTAATTTGTTATTGCTAACAATGTAACAGAGCACGGACGTAAATGCATATGAAATGTGAAATGACGTCAATGTAAGAAAAAAAATCTATGAAAAGGAGAGAAAGCACGTTAGAAAAGATGATCATGTTAGAGACGTGGGTGATATCATGGTCGTAACGAGAAGTCACATGTGGCGGGAGAATGAGGTAGTAATTGTCGTTGTTACAAAATAAAAAGGAGTCGAGTTATTACTTGTCCTATGTTTCTTGTGACCTAGATTGCATACAACGTATGGCTCTCATGTTTAAACGTGTGTAACCTTAGTACAAGAAATGAAATTGTTTTGCACTGTGATCTAAACAAATGATATCAAAGAATTTTTTTAAAGAGCACTGAACAATAATTGCCATAACGAACTGAATAAACACAATTAAGTATATACTTAAATATTACAATAGTTATAATAATTACACAAACAAACGAGAGACAAAATGGTTCTACTTTATATGTAAGGTATTAAAAATAATGACCTCCTTATAGGATGTCAGTTCAATTCCCACCATATCCCTATGTTTTTGTTTTTATTTCATTTATTTCAGCTGATGAGAATATTTAAGTTTGGGAAGTTTTCCAAAAGGGAACATATTGTAAGATACTTTACAATTTATTCGAAGTAGTAATGTAAATCTTATATTTTCATAAATAAATATTCATTTTAGATGACAAAAATAATACTTGTAACCAAAACATTCATATTGACCAGGATCAAATCTGAGCATTGCTTGAATGCTCTCTGTTATGCCTTGACCTAATCAGCTATAGATTTGAAAATAATTTACTAAGTATTCAACCTTAATTTGAAAGTGTTTTCTCATTTCGATCAACCTGACAACTTTCTACATAGGAACATGCTATTATCTAAAAAAAAAAAAAAAAACGACTCACGTTATTAGCATTAGTTTTGGAGGAGAAAAAATATGACATTTTTGTTTAAATAATAACTTGTAACTTAAATGGGATTATTAAGTGCCTCGTATAAAGATTTATATTAAATGTGTTGTCTTCTCCATAGAAAAGAGAAGCTGTTTTGAAACTTAACATAATTTGACCCTTTGTTAGAAAACTACCTGCATTTTGTTTCGAAGAGCGAAGCTTCATGTATGCAAACTTTTCACAGTCGTATCGCTTAGGTTCTATTTATACTTCGTTTTTATCTCAAAACCCTTTTACCTTCAAAACATCTTTTTATAATTGCAAACAGTTTTGTGACGATTTTCCTATTTATCTATTTTTATTTTATTTTTTGTTTTTGTGGGAATTTACATTTACAAATCGTGTTATGTATTAATATCTACATAATAATATCTACATAATATCTACATAATAATATATACATAATATCTACATAATATCTACATAATAATATATGCAGCAGATATCAACGAGTGTCAAGCGTCATGACTTTCCTCTTTCTGTCACTTTCGTTCCTTCTTTATTTTCTTCTTGAACGACTTTTTCCTTAACCATTAAACCAACAACTTTCAAAAGAAAAAAAGCATCGAAAGCCTCCTCCCCCTTCCTCCTGGCATGACTTGTACCCTATTTTCTATTATCCCTTCCTATATCATTCATTTCTATTTCTCCAAATTGTAAATATTCAAAAACTAATAACTCATATTTGATGAGGTCTTTCGTATAATAAAGACGAAATATAAAATCTCACCATTTGATTGTTTTCTATATTATCTTCCGCATCATCATTTCTGCAACTGTAAAATATTTAAAGATTTTTGTTGTTCCTGGAAGTAAAATAACATCCACATAGACTTGATTGCTGTTGCCTAAATATATGCCTCCATTTTTTTATCTTTTATATTCAAATAAACTACAAAGATAAATGCCCATGTAGATATTTTCAGTGTTATAATCCCATCTAAAAAAATCAAAATCTCATCCTCTTCTCATTAATGCAATATTCTATGAAAGAATTCAGAAATTTGGTTTAGTACCGTTTTTTTTTTATCCAGTATAAATTTTCAGTTTCTTTGATAGACTTTCAATGTCAGTAATTAAGAAAGTGGTGTATAATTTATGCTAGTATGACGTACGAGTTCCCATGTATGGTGTTTTTATTTTATTCTCTATTTTATGTTTGGGTCATTTGTATTTTAAAGATTACTAGATGTAGACCAGTTGAAGCAGCAAAGCCAGTTAGTACAAGAAAACTAAGAAAACATGGGCGGAAATAATAAGGATGGATTTTTGAGAAAGAGAAATAAAGATCTGTGTAGAAATAGATTAGTTTGAAAGTCATTTTTTAAAAGCCGTCCAACATATGCCAACCTGTAAATTAGACATTAAACCCAAGATGATGACAATGATCAATTTTTCAACACTCAATGAAAAAATTTTTTTATCACTCAATGAAATAATCCACTCGACTGTTATGTCAAAAGACTTTCTTATCTGAGAGCTTATTTTGGACTTCTTGCCTTTGAAGCTCCTTCTTTTATCCTTGTTCCACTAACCATGCTAGCATGCAGAAATTTAAATGTAATGAGAAAAAAGCCTCTTGTTGCTAAACTCCACATCCAGGTTTCTCTATAAATATGGCTCCTATCACAGTAGGATGATTACGCTTCTTATTTGAGGTGAATAAAAATTTAAAAAGATCACTTGCAGAAATTGGAAGTCTACTGAATGAACATTTTGCAAAGGTAATATTTATTGCCTCCCGACAATGACAGCATATTACACAGGGTCATTTTTTTTTTTTGTGTGTGTGTGTGTGTGTGTGTGTGTGTGTGTGTGTGTGTGTGTGTGTGTGGTAAACAGGATCTATTTTATAAGAAAAGGCACTTACAACTAGTTTTCAGAAACTAGCCTGAGGGCCCACTTATATTCTCTCTCAAGTGATAGTTTTTCAAGCAAGAAGCAATAAATTTATTACATCCCTCCTCCTAGGACGGTACATGGTTTATACCTCTTCCAGGTAAAATTTTTAAATTTTCAAATGTTTATTCCTCATACTGTCTATATATATGAAAAAATTCATTGACCTATAGAAGCTGTGAGGGTCATGTTATTTGTTCATTTGAATTACTATAAATAAAAGAAAGAAAACAGAAACCAAGTTTCCTGTAAAGCATTAGATCATGTTGATGGGGGGTGACATAATTCCATGTTTCAATTACTTAATTTTGTCAGGATTCATGTTAAATTACTTTACCTGCATGCGTTATTCCTAATTCTTCTGTTGGGCCCACCAGCAGGGGAACTATGGAAGCATTTAATATAATAAAAATATAATTCTGTGTCAACATCCTGCTCTCTAATTATAAGGTACAAAGGTGGCCATATCATCCTTTGCCATCCATAATGTACGTGGCGTGACTCGTGTTCAAGCAAAACATATCCTACTAAGTTGTTCAAGTTGTTTGGAGAATGATATCCGTGTATATATGTGTGTGTGTGTGTGTGTGTGTGTGTGTGTGTGTGTGTGTGTGTATGGTTTGTATACACTAGTACATACACACAATCACACACACATTTATATATATACATATATGGCTGAAGAGATTGGAGATGCGCCGCTGTACAACTCATGCTCTCTACTGATCCAAATTATTACAATAGGACCATTGCCAGCATCCTCAAAAGGCATCACTGGATCACCACGAATAACAGACATGCCCAAGGTTATGCAAACAAAGTTTCTGGCCATGGTTATGGCCTTTGGTATGGTTTCAAATGAAGGCCATATCATGCCAAGTCTTCTAAGTCGGCTTGAAAGTAAACACCAAAATGTACCTGGGTGTGCTGAAGAGTGTGGTGATCCCCTATAGATAGCCACTAGCAGACCCTATGTGGATGTGGCAGCAGGACTCAACACCGGCCCATGTCCACAGAGACCCAGGCTTGGCTTTAGAAGGAGTGCTATGACTTAGTATCCTTCTCTCATTGATCCTCCCTCCTCCCCTGATCTGAATTCGCTGGACAACTTCATTTGGTTAACATAACCTCCCATAACACTAAAGCCAGCCTGATCATCACTATCTGCCGAGTATTCAATAAGCTCTCACCAGCGCTTGTGGAAAAGGCATGCTCCCAGTTACGCACCCATATTGAGGCGGTGATTGAGGCTAAAGGCGGCTATGTTGAATAGATGTCATCTCTACTACATAATCAAGTTACTTGAACTGAGTTTTTCGATAAAAGTTTTAAAATAAAGTTGTAGTGTTGTTTACTTTAGGGCGACACTTTTATCGTTTCACCCTGTATATATATCTTAGGGTAAAGTTTATCTTTTGTATACATATGTTCGCTATTGCTATTTCACTCTTGCAGTTTAATACATTTTGGGGTTCTTTAAAGTTTAGGATAACTAATTTCTCATTCAAATATAGTCTACACTGGTCGTTTAAGTTTATACATGCTCTGGCCTACTGTACTATCTTCCACTCTACTATCGGCAGTCGTTTACTTTCTTTGAACTCCTAATAGTAGATCGCTAATGCTGTTTATATTCAACATTTTTCATTTTTATATTTCTGTGGTCGTAATATCTGCTATTAAAATCCAGAGAAGTCATTTCAACATATTATTTTTGTCATTAGGATATTTTTTTTTTTTTGGCAAATATTATGGCCTGGTAAACGATACTTTTGGTTAGGCATTTATTTTGTTGCAAACAGTGTCTGCGTTTTACAGTCACAATTATTTTGCTTATCGCCAGTGTTTTGATTTCTATTAGGATTTGCATAATTACTATTTCTAGTGATTATATTTTTTTTTTGTTTTTTTGTGCTATTTTTCTTTTTGTTATGTTGGTCACTTTTGTTATTATTTTCTGCTTTATTGCATCCATTTAGATTTATTGTGTTTCACAAAAATATAAGAAAGTTTTAAGTTGTTTTTATTAATGATTTTGTGTAAGGCACTTGTTAAGGCAAAGTATTTTTTGATAAGTTTTATTAAATATTTGCAGAGTTTGGTTTATACCATTTGGTCATGGGAAAGTGTATACAACATTGTATTTCTTTATCGTCTATTTTTGGTTTTATTTTAACTATTGGTGTTCTAGTGTTTGTATTTGATTTCGATGTTAAGTATCCACTATTTTTTAGAGTGGTAGATATTGCTTAATTTCTTAAATACGTTTTCGTTGCTTGAATTTTTGCTAAGTCTAATCTGGTTAGACTCTGGGCTTCCATATATTGGATTAGCATTATCTTTTAAGTATTTTTATTTAGGTTTAAAGTCACATTTAAGAAATAAGTTATTTTTATGTTATGTTAACCACTACTAACCCTAACTACTTCTACTTTTAGGTCTATTTTTTCATTTCCATTTTAAAAGTATACCCTCTCGATTTTGTTTGAGTTTCTTATAGCTAACCCATCATCTTTATGTAGGTATATATCCATATTACCAAGTATATTTTTGAGTGTATATAAAATGAATAACCCTACAAGATCCGATGCCTCTGCAGAATCCAAGGCATTCATGGCAGATCAAAGGAGATCGTCATTTTTGTGTTAACCCATTGATCGTTATTATTGATTAATACTGATCTTCTACATTTTTTAATCATGTGGATTTCATCTTTGAATATATAGGTATAAATCTCTGTAAACTCCAGGGCAGTGTTAAAGAGTTCTTTGGATATGGATGAATAAAAGTCCACAATGTCAATATGCATTGGTTTTTTTGTTTTTGATACTTTTAAACTAAGCACCAGTATTATGGGGACATGAAAACACGTAGCAACATCGATTCCATGCAATAGCCTGGCCAATCTTCATGAGGATGAAACACAGAACATTCTGTGTAGCTTAATTGCCATATATATTTTAAATAAATAAGATATTTTATTATAATTATATATTATATATATTATAATATATTAAATATATTGTCAAAACTAACTACTTATGTATCGAACACTGTCAAAGTAAATACTGAAAGTAGATACTTAAAATGCTATTTAGATACATAAAATAACAAATATTTCTAAAAATTACACACACACACACACACACACACACACATATATATATATATATATATATATATATATATATATATATATATATATATATATATATATATATATATATATATATATATAAACACCAACACATGCTTATCTATCGTGTATGTCCACATATGTATATGTATTCCTGTATAGGTGTATATGTGTCTGGGCACACGTGCATGTAAATGCTTGAGTGTATATGTATTTGTGTATACACATATATGCCCATGTGCATATATATGCATCATTATGTGCATATATATATATGAGCAAACAGTAAATAAAATATGTTAAAAAACACTTTGAAATGAGTTAAAAACATATTTAATCTGAAAAGGAAACACTAGATAAATGGATAGTCCTTAATCCGCGGAGTTTCGAAGAAATGCTTTCTTTTAAATTTCTTTAAGTTTTACATTTGGATTTTACCGTCACTGGATTTTTTATCTTCCACCAGACTATCTATTCATGTGTAATCACCTTTTTCTTTACCATATTCCCTCTGTTTCCTTTTTTTTGTTTTCAAGTAAGATCTTTGACTTACTTGCTGTTTCATCAAATACTTCTGCATGCAAAATCCGATCCCGCATTGATGAGAAGGAAAGTATTTCTTCGAAACTCCGCGGATTAAGGACTATCCATTTATCTTGTGTTTCCTTTTCAGATTAAATATGTTTTTAACTCATTTCAAAGTGTTTTTTTAACATATTTTATTAACTGTTTGCTCATATTATAAGCTCTATTTCCTATTTGGTTTTATCGAGCTTTTACATCTGGCTGAGATAATTTTATAAATATTATTTCTTTAATATTTATAATATACTTTAATTTTACCATCTTGGATCATTTTGGTAAATTTAATTGTAATTTTTATTTTTATATATATATATATTTATTTATTTATATATATACACACACACATCTGGTATATGTGTGTATATGTATATGAATTTATTTAAAACATTAGGTAATAAAAAGTGCCAGTGAAATACAAGTTAAATTAAGCAATGAGATAACCATGTTATAGCGCAAGTATCTTTTACATAAGCATTTACATAAGCATTTACATAAGCATCTTCTACATAAGTAACTAAACAATCCGTAAGTTACATGGTGATGATCCTTTATTATTTCATGTCATAGCACTTTTTAAGAGAAACGAAAGACAGCCAATTTGTTTAACTCATCTAATGTAATAGGAATTCAATCCACAACATCAGACATTATTAAGCCCTTTTGTCAAATCCACTGCCTTCATAAATCAACACCTGCGACTGTCTTTGAAAGTCAATAATGGTTAAACTACTCTTTCATTCTTATCTTTACATCAGGTACATAACAAAAGTGCATACAACATATCAGCCAAACCTTGTAAACTAAGTAGAACAGACGGACTAGAAAAAAAAATTAATATAAATTTACTTTTTCAATGTCTTTGTTGTCTCGTCACTAAATGACATCTAAATTTAGCTTTCACTGTGTTTCTGCAGACTCTATTTTCCAACTATTCCCATATACATATGTATTATTCAATCCCTATTAACTCTTGGCAATTATTATGGTCTTTATCCAGTTTTTCTATGGATATAGCTCTAGACTATATATGAAGCCACCTGATGCAAGAAACTAACAAGAAGGAAAGATGACTAACATAAAGGTTAGAGATTCCTATTGGTCTTAATCTTGAAAAGACCAAGAATATATGTAAGAGGAAAACAGTCAGCAAGAAGAGAATTTTATAAGTTTACAATTATTGGAAAGAAGTTACTGGAATAGGAAGTTGTATTACAATGAGGTATCAAAACACCGAATTACTGGAGATCACTAGACCAAAGAGGCAAACGAGCTGGAAGAAAGGAAGCAGAGAATATATCAGACCATTCTGCAGGACATATGGCATAATAGTATTTATAGACAAAACTCAGACTAGCAACATCATGTTTGTGATAGAAAGGTTGCAGAGAAGAAGAAAGGATGGGGACCCAATCAAATTACAGATATGTTTATCAAAAACCTTCAAATGGGACAGAGATTCATCAGCCCAAACATGACAATACTATTCCAGACATGGTCTGATAGTGGATTTGTAGATATAAAGAATAGTTTTAGGTATGAGAAAGTGTTAAGAATTTTCATTAATATTATTTCCTATTATCATTCTAAGTAAATTCTGTCTCTGAGTAGTCGTGCTTGTTGAGGTCCAACCTAGAGTTAAATAGAAACGATCATATGCAGAAAATAGCTAAACAGATTAATCTATTAATACTAATTAATACAAACTAATCATACACAAAAAGTTTGTATTAATTACTAAACATTCGTCTAGCCAAAAGCACTATCAATAATTTCCCACATTCTTTATCTGTGCCTAAACCTAAATGTAGATTCTATGAACAACACTTCTTTCTTAGAACTGTAGCACGCCTGTAAAACTCTCTTCCGTTGGCCTGCTTTCCAGCTAACTACAATACGATTGTCTTCAAGTCCAATGTAAACAAGTTCTTGATGAACCGTCCCCTATGTAATCCAACTCAGAAAAATTCCACTACTTATGTTTACTACGCTATAATCACATTGACTAATGTATACCCATTTATCCTTATCATCGAGTGGCCTCCGAGCCTTGATAAGTGGCGATTCCTGTGTAAAAAAAAACAACTAATCGTATACAAAAAGTATGATTTCGGCATAAAATGACCTAAAAATTGTTAACATGTCATAAAATCAAGAAACCAATCAGCAACCATATATGTCATTATTGAATTGAATTCACTGTTTAAAAGCTTCTCGCATTTATTTCTCTATTACTTTGGTATCTATAGAAGAATAACGTATTACTTATTAAAATATTCAAGATAAGACGTATTCTAATATACTTTTGAAAAAAATTTTTAATTTTTATTTCTAGTTAGTCATTATTTTTGTATTGTTTTCTAATTTTATCTATTTTATTTTTTTCCAGGTAAGTTCCGACTTCTTTTCTCCTAGCGGGCAGGTAAGAAGATTAATTAAAATCATAAAGTTATTATCATCTATTCCAAAGTATGTTCTTTTAATTTTAATTTTATTTTTAGATTAACATGACGAGAAAACTATGCATAGCTTTATCTTTACATATACAAATAGTACATATTATTATTATTATTTTTTTCATATTTCTACTCCCTATCTCCAAATTAATAAAACTAATTAGTTTGCTCCTCAAAGAGTAGAGTTATTTATTTTTCTTATGACTTTCTCATAAAATGTATGCACATATTGCTTATAAATAGAAAAATGAAATAATAAAATTAGAAATCACAAATACCAAGCAATTAAGACGTTCTTCTGTAAATCATTATGGAAACCCAAACTACTATTTAGAACCATATCTATAGGAACATTAAGTAGGGAGTTGAGGAGCGAGATATCTGTTCACACTACACTTGAACTGGCGTAGGGAGGATATTTTCTTTCCTGTTCACAACCAACCAATTGCTGATTATAATATTGAATTTATTTTTTTTTTAACACGGAAAAAATTTAAACACATCAGTAACTCCCCTAACGAAATATGAATATTTTTTCTCTTATACATTCCAAGCAAGGCATATTTGGGATCATATCTACAGGGAAACTATGTAGGGAGTTGAGTAGTGAGATGTTTGTTCACATTACATTTAAATTTTTGCATGTCAGTATAAGCAGGGAAGCAGGAGGCGTGGAGAGAATTTCAAAATCTACCAGTTTGAGGAAATAAGCAATTAGAGTAGAAAGTTTTTTAACATCTAGGGACCTCTATAGTGAAGGGAAGGGATTTTGCTGCTCGTTGGATTAGTTGGGAATATTTACGTCGAGGGGTGGGGCACATGTGCTTAAAAATCGTCAGAGAACATTTAAAAATAATTAAATTCAGTTCTGTGAGACCTTAATAGCAGGAAATATCTCCTTCATTGCACAAACAGGAGATGGATAATGCTTATTGTTTCATGTTTGAGCTGACCAGTTAAATTTTTTTACCTGGTTATGGATGCTGATAATCTTCAGATTTCCCTTACTATAAACTTGATCTTGGGGGAATGGGAACTCCCAGGCTTACTCGATTGTCGCCCTTTAACTCTGATAACTGGAGAGCGACACAGCCACGTGACTTCCTGTTTCGTATATTTGCCTCTTTTATGCTGGACCTTCAAGCAGTCAACATGTAATCAAGAACTGCTCCGGTGACATCGGCCACTAACCAGCTTACCTGACTAACCCGTCAGCCTCTCATCAATCACAAGTAATGTTACTCATTTCTCAACGAACTCTTATTCTTTCTATCTATATACTTAATATTTCTCATGTAAATTTATGTAAATAAATCTGCATTCTTTCACTAATATATACCGGTACGTTTTCGTCATCACTATGCGACCTTTTGCTTTTCAATCCCTCTACCATTCAATCCAGACAATTCATATAACTACACCATGGGAATGGGATCGTCTATAACACAAGCAGACCATCCTGCCCCCCCCCTCTACAACCTTGTGTTTTATGCTGAAAATTAGCAAAATTAGTAAATCCAATCTAGACTAAGAACTGGACCAAAATCCCAATTATATCTTAAGTTTTAATGAAAATTCTGCATACATATGTTTTTAATAAAAAACTACTTTAAAGACAAATGCTATTAAAAAAACATTAGTCATTATATTTAGGCAAGGTCGATGATCGTGATTTGTCTTAAAACTATTTAAAGACACAAGACAATAGTGATAGCAAAGAAAGAATTTCTCTGTTGCCATGGGTAGAATAGCAACTTTTATCAAAGTCATTATAAGTATTACATCGGTTCAAAAAAAGATTGATGTGCTATTAGAAAGTTAAACCAAAACTTA
This sequence comes from Euprymna scolopes, assembly GCF_053919585.1. Lineage (NCBI taxonomy): Eukaryota > Metazoa > Mollusca > Cephalopoda > Sepiida > Sepiolidae > Euprymna > Euprymna scolopes. The sequence continues at coordinate 74,140,798 of NC_136499.1, read as the reverse complement.
CCAGAAAACCCCAGAAACCAAAGGTTGAATTGGGAGTTTCATTACCATTGAAATGCAGTTTCATTGTTATCCTTTTGTATAATGCTAGAGTGTATCCAACACTAATTCATTCTTTGTAATGCTAACATGGTGTAGCTCTATACTATGCTCAAATACAGCTTTTCTTGATTCAAATTTAATAAAGGATCGGTACTTATCCAGTTTACTATCTAATTTCCGGCTACTGTACTTCCGCAACTTTGGCAGCTTATGTAAATAGCCAGAAGATGCCGAAACGGAGGCTGTCAGATGATTAATTAAAAATTAGGCGTTTTCTCCCTTCCCCATGTTAAGAATAGCTTTCCATTTAGAAAGCCATTTTTAAAATGTGGAAATGGGGATTTTACGTTGACAAAGTGTATTGAAAGTTATTTTCGTATTAAAATTTTTTATTGATATAATGACTTTCATGTTTTCATTAAAACTTATCATCTTCTGACAGCTGATTGGCTAAATACTTCTGCATTTTCCAGCTGCTTAAGTTGTTGGAGATTAGGTTGTAAACTGGTTAAGTACTAAATGATTCAGTGGTGATATTCATTCTAAGAGTTTGAGGTAAGCTCTGCTCATTAGAAAAGCATTATTAATATTTAAACCTAAAAATATGCATAGGGGAGGGTGAGGAGAGTTGGCCACAAAATCTACCTTTTTTATATTTCTTTCACTTGAGGTGATTGGTTGTATCAAAGTGACAAATTACACATATAAACAACACACATTTTTTCGTAATATGGAATAAGTTTTATTCATATAAGTATTTAAAAAAATTTGAGGACAAAATTCCAGACATAACATGTATGAGGAGAGTTGGCCAGGGTGTTGGGTGACTTAGCCATTTCAGTGGGAAGACTTAGCCACAGATGGGGAGAGTTGGTCACAATAGCTTTCAATAACAAAATACAACAAATGAGCATATTTCCTAGTGTTTACATGATTTCTGCATCATAATAGCATCTGATAATATTCTGTAATATGCGCTGGGCTTAACGATATACTGATTTTTATATGATCAATATTACACATGAATAATGAAATATAAACACACGCACACACACACACACACACACACACACACACACACACACACACACACACACACACACACACACACACGCTAGTTAGAAAGCTGTACCCCAGATGTCTTTTAATTAGCAAATGTTAAAATTTTCCAACAACTCTTGAAAGAAAAAGTGTTCTTGGCGTGTTCTGTTGTTCTGGAGAGTTTGGTTCAAGTCAGCTTGCCTTTGATGATGCTAAGTAACACTCTATCAATGAATTCAACCTGAGGCTTGATGAACTTTCCCTGGACTTTTCCGGTTCTTCTTAGAAAATCAATCTCTATTCTACCCTCTGTGTCTATGTCCTTAATGACTTCAACAACGTACAAAGCAGCTGACTTTTGCCTTCATACTGACACAGCACGAAATCTCCAGATTGAGATCTGTCTACGCTGCCCAAAATCTGTTCTCAATCTTCATCTTACTTTCACTTCCATATTCAATGGACTTGTCATCAACCAAAGTGTCAATGTCCATATCATCGTTTTCATCCTCCTTGATGGGGACAGTTTGGCTAGCTGGTTTGATCGTCACTTTCTTTTTATATTTTGGCTTTTCATCACTTTTGATTGAAACTTCTCAGCCAGTTTCTCAAGCTTTTCTGGTGAAGTGGCAATCATGCACTTGCCTCTCTTTTGACCTCTCCTGCTGTTTGTCCTTGGTGGAGCTTTGGGGAATCCTCCAAACTGAACTGGGGAAACAAAACAGAGTGGTGCTATTCCTTTGCCAGGGTCACAGCTTTTTCTAGTTGGTGTAGTTCGAATAGATGTTGGTGCTGCTCCTGACAAAGTAGTGCTTTAGGGTGTTTGAAGGTTGTGGGTGGAGATGGTTGTGCGCAGTTGAGATACCTTGTTGGAAGAAGGAAGAGAGAGTTTCTGCAGGAACAGAACGATTGGTGACATTAGATGAGGCAAAGAAATAGTCAGGAAAGATGTGCTTGGTCAGGGGCCAGATGCCAGATGCTTTGAAGCCGGTGATAATGTTTGCTAGGGTTGCCCCTGGAGTCCAAGTATAGTTGATCAGCTCAGCCATGTTGTAGATGGTGATGATCTTTTCAGGGTTGCTTACCATCGATGAAGTGGCCCTGTCATTGAAGAAGGAGTTCACTGGTTCATAGACAGTCTGATCCACAGGCTGCATTTTGTTGCTGGTATGAAGGACGAGAGTAATGATGTGCAGATGGTTTTCTTTTGCATATGTCAATGCTTTCAATGACAGGTAACTTTGATGATTATCCAGCACCAAGACGACAAGGTTTTACTCAGAAGGTTGCACATGTTTTACAAAATGCTCAATTATCGACAGAAACTTCTCTGATGTCATCCATTGTTTAATAAAGCCCAAGCTTCCCTCGGGAGCATTGTTTCTCATATACTGCTGAAACTTCTTTCTGAGGGTAATGAACACTGTCGGCAAGGCAACACTTGTTGCTAACACTATCCTGCAGGCAGTAACAAACTCCCTTCTGCTTTACTGGTTATTCAACCTACTTTACCCCTTTGGCAGCAATAACTTTGGGCAACTTCTGCTCAGTAATTAAGCCTGTCTCATCCTGATCGAAATTATTATCCTTCGTATTTCTTCTCTAAAAAAACTGATTGATGTTGTATTTGTTGAAGGCTGTTACATGGGCAAGAAAAGTGGCCTCAGGTTTTCGAGTTGAAAGTTGAGGGTGTCGTCTGAGAAATCCAATAAGCCATTCTTTTTCAGCCTATTTGCATGCCTCCCATGAAGCAGGAACTTTTTTACCATTAACCACGGCCATTCCACATGATAATTCTTTTGCTGCCCTCGTTGTCATTCCGTAGAACATTGTGGGACATTTTTGTAAATAGTTTGCCAATTCTTTCTCCTCTACACTGGAAAAGATATGTGCTTCTGAATAGACTGTTGCGATGTTGGTGTCGTTGTTTTCTCTCATGAAGACAGTCTTTCAAAGGAGAGTTGTTCTGGGAACTCCTGTGTCTTTTGATACAGCTTTTGCAGATTCTCCATTCAGAACTCTGGTCACTGCTGCCTGTAAGACATCCCCTGGAATCAGCCCATTGTCTGTTTTCCAATGGTATTGGCGATGCATTGTGGATTCTCTATAGATGATCTGCAAACAGAACAAACAAAATATGATCACTTTCTTTTTTCCTGTCACCTATGTATGCTGTATTTATTAGAAAAAGATGCGTTTTGAACAGCCTGTACAATAAACCAACAGACAGTTTTGAGAAATTTAAGCAACAAAGCAATTTATGCTAAGAGGTACTTGAGCTAAGAGATGTTTGAGTAAATAATTAAACTGTATAGATACCCTAATACAAAGAAATGCATGAAAAAATATCACAAATTCATTCAGAACCCAATAATATGTAGATATAAAACCAGCAATGCGAGGAGGTGATTACATGTAGAAGGAGGTGGTCAGCCTGTGGACAACTCTCCTCACAAAGAAAATGTGAACACAAAATATCAGTAAAAATCAACAATGACTGCCATGTTTTAAGAACTATGCTGAAATGTAGGTTGAATGGACATTCTTTACAGATGAAAAAAAACAAAAAAACAAAAAGAGAACACTGGCAATGTCATCAAAGCTACTATGGGTTCGAAGGTAAAACTGAAAAATTGAAAAAATTACCTCCAAAATGAGTTAGTGCTCCCTCTGAGCCATGCATCAAAGGAAGTAATCATTAGTGGGCAAGTTATTCCTCCCTACTGAAGAGCTCTCCAGAAACAAAGTTAAGAATTGTCATCAACCAAAGTGTCATACTTGGATTTTAATTAGACATAAGGATGCCCAAGTCTCCCCATTGGCCAATCCTCCCCACTCTCCCCTACAGTTCTGAACTTTTTAGATGCGTTATGAATAGGCCTGTGACAACAGCATATTCTGTTCATCGTTTTCACTCTTGAGTATATATATTCATTAATATCTTGTATGTTTTCATATAGACTAATGTGGTTCTCGGTTGATTGACTGTGTCTTACAATGTCGGATATATACTTGAGAGTAAAAGGACTGAAAAGAATATTCTGTTGTCACAGCCTTAGTTATGAATCTTGTATTGTTTAGATTAATCGGACAATTGCTCTCATCTTGAATGTTATCTGCAAAAAGGTTTCGGTCGAACAATTGTCCGATTAATTTAAACAATATAAAAAATATGCCTGTTTAAATATTTACTGTACCACAAAGGTACAGGTAATAAAAGAGGGTTGCTTCTGCTGCTGATATCACATGAAGCTTTGAGTAGGCGTGTCTAGACGAGTTACTTTATCATCCGTTTTCATAAATGGTATGTTTAAGAGTATCAACCCCTTCAATAACTACATCGTTTCATAAATAATAAATATACTGACCAGTGTTATTCAATACAATGTTCTTTTTTAAATAATGTTACAAGTTTTTATTGCAAGCATACGACTGGTACTACACAGAATACTGGTGATGGGGCAAGGAGGATGTAACAACTGAGGAAGGAGATTGCTATGTTAAGAGCTACTGGAAAGACACAGAGAATACTGGAATCCTAAAGATGCATATTGCAAAGATACTCAATGGTCAATACCAGTGATAAATCAATGCTAAACAGCTGTTACAATAGTGCAAAATAATTTACAACAGTTATGGAAAGAGGTAGAGAGTACTGTAAATATGGAGAGACTTGTTGTCATTCAGATTTCGTGAACCCCACTTGTTATTTCCAGTGAGCAATCACTAAAAATAGCTCATATCAAAACTCCTAGTGAGTAAGAGAAGACTGGGGCTATACAGCAGACGGTAATGATGACAAAACAGCTGAAATCTTAAGGAAAAACTCTCGAATGTGGAAACTTGATAATATAAGCTACAAATGCAAACCGGCCAAATAGAAACTGCGACAGAAGTAAAACAAAAAGATAGAACTCTACATAGAACCCAAAAAAATGAAAATGCAAAACTGTAAGTTACGAGGGGTGTGCAATAAGTAATGCCCCTAACCCACTTCCCATAGCAGTAGAGCAACGAAACTTGGCATAGTTATTAGTCTTTCTCTACATAGGAACCACCCAGAGTTATGCATTTCTCCCATTGTTTGATGCAGCTCTGGAGACCGTTTTAGTAGAACACCCCAGGTTGGTCCTCCAACCACGACGTAACTTCAGAAATCAAGGCTACATCATCTGGGAAACGCTTTCCTTTCAAAAACAACTTCAAGGCTGGGAAGAGGTGAAAGTCAGAGGGTGCAAGGTCAGGAGAGTAGAGAGAATGGGGAAGGATTTCATAACCACACGCCCGTGCTTCTGATCTGGCAACATGCGAGTTGTGGACCGAAGGAGTTGTCCTGCAGAAGGAGGGTACATTTGCTGATCTTGCCCCGCCTCTTGATTTTGATAGCTTCCCTTAATTTCTTAAAAAGTGAAGCATAATAGGCTCCTGTAATTGTGGTAGACTTTGCCAGGAAATCTGTCATAACTACTCCGTTCTGGTCCCAGAAGACTGTGAACATGACCTTGTCAGTGGAGGGCTGCACCCTTGCCTTCTTTGGAGGTGGTGAGTCCAAGTACTTCCACTGCATTGACTGGGCTTTGGTATCTGGATCATAGTGATGGACCCAGGTTTCATTCTGTGTAATCAGTCTTTTGAGAAACTTTGACTCATCTTCTTGGCACATTTCCAAATTCATCCTCAAGCACTCGACGCGTTCTCGCTTCTGGAATGGTGTGAGCAACCTGGGAATCCATTTGGCAGACACCTTATGCATATGCAAATGGTCATGAATGATAGTTTCCACAGACCCTGTACTAATCTTGATATCTTGGGCTATTTGGCGAATAGTAATGCGCTGGTCTTCCAAAATGGTAGCCTCAACTTGACGGACAGATGCCTCATCAATGGCAGAAGGGGGGCGACCAGGTCTGGGAGCTATTTCAACAGACTTCAGGCCATGTTTGAATTCACGATGGCAGCGTTTTACAAGGTCATATGATGGGCATTATCACCATAAGTTTCTTTCATTTCATCAAAAGTCTCCTGTGGTGTGCGTCCTTTCAAATACAAAAACTGGATCACTGCTCGACATTCAACAGGCTCCATTTCACAGATGACTCAGTTCAAACACCTGTAAAACAGAAACCACAATTAATTCAGAGCTGTAATTTGCCACATAACCCATAGAAATATTGCACATGCAAAATTTCAGCTAGACCAGACAACTGGAAGTGGGTCAGGGGCATTACTTATTGCACACTCCTCGTAACTACACACTTCCCCACACCCTAAAAATGATAGTCTTGGCATAGACTGACGCCACGTCAAATAGTCATGAAGTGTCAAGGAAGATAGAAAGAATTATTGCAAAGAGGACTGGGACATTCCGGAGACTTGTTGCCACCAAAATTCCAGTGAAGATCTGTAATCGTTGCTAGTGAGAAACTAATAGTCTTTGCAAAGGTGGAAAGTATTAGACATCTGGGGAGAGTTGTTTTTAGCTCATGTGGTTTTTCCTTAAGATTTCAGCTGTTTTCAGCATTGCCGTCTGCTGTATAGTTTCCAGGAAACACCACCGGTTGTTGTCAGTGAGTAATATTTGACGATGCCCTGATTGAGAACTCATATTGAGTAGAGTTGTTAATAATAATAATAATAATAATAATAATAATAACTAGCAGGACCTGTGGAAATTCCACAGAGGACTCATTCATATGTAATATATTGATGTTGACATTCTGTAGATCTTAAGTTTAAATGAAGACGCTCTGATATTATTGTAGCTTTTTTGTTAAAACTGCAAAAGTATTTATCTAAGCTAGCACAAACGCCCAATAAAGCCCGGTCGTAAAGTACGGTTAAATATGATATTTTAATTCTTGCAGATTTCGTATATATTATTATAGAGTGAATGTTCTATCAATTTTTATCTGTTATAAAGTTGCGATTTAAAAAAAAAATCCATATGACTTGGGTGCATTAGCTTGAATCGAAACCGAAATGAAAACTTATGAAAAATATATATGTATATATGACTTGGGGTTCCTTCAGCCATAATCGAAACCAAACCAAAACTTATGAAGAATTCTTGATAAAATTATTTATAAAAAAATACATGACTTAAGTGCCATCGGCTATAGTCGAAACCGAAACTAAAAACAAGAAATAGAAGAACATAACAATTAATAATTAAACAACCCGGATGTAAGCGTGACACACAAAAGAACACACACGTTATCGTATTAATGTATAGATAATAATAATAATAATAATAATAATAATAATAATAATAATAATAATAATAATAATAATAATAATAATAGTAAAGAGCAATACTCAAGGTGAATACAACTGTAAACTAATATGCGATTATCATTACAATTTCTGCTGAAGTAACATGTGCTTAACCTACTATAACTCTCTTAAGTACAAGATACTTAAAAAAATAAATCAAATAAGGTTATATGAAATCGAATCAAATGGAAGCAACTTCTTCATTCTAGAAAGTATAATGGCTTGCATTTCCTAATTATTCAACTTTACAAATTAAATTATTTTTCAACATTCAAGAATGATTCGCATACTGACCTTATAGAAAAGAAAGTAGTGGCAATGTGTGTACTTATCTTTTGATAAACAGTTAAATAAATATGTTGTATTGAGAACTGAGAAAACATTTGATTGATATCTCTTAAAACTGAGACAATTTCGAAAATTTTCATCAATGTCTAATGATAAGTTTAACGAAAGAAAAAAAAACAGAAGAATAATTCATATTTAATATTAATAGCTTGAATAGCTAAAAATATATTGTTTGATGATATTGCATTTATATCTGATCTATACACGCACGCGCGCACACACACACACACACACACACACATATATATATGCATATATATATATATATATATGCATATATATATATATATATATATATATATATATACACATATAAATTTTATTATCCATGTTTCGTCTTTTGAATATTCATCCGGGTGGTTTTACACAGCTAATATATCGATCTTAAGGTTTAAACCCTGCAACGTTATTCACTTTTGACTGTGAAAGTCTAACATACAAGCTGATAGAATGCACGATAAGTATACTATCTATCTATCTATCATATATATATATATATTTAGCGGAAATGGTAATTAATAAAAACCGAAGAAAGTGCTCAATACTGTTGTAGAGCAAATATGCGTTTTATTTTTTATTACCGTATCTTTCTGTTAAGTTACATTATTGTTTCAGCTACTCGGCCGTTTTTTGGCCGTTTTTGGCCGTCTGTAGCTTCCTCAGACTTTTACAGAAATGTTCGCTATTATGGGATGAAAGAGTGAAAGAGTGAATGATGTCAGGGGGGTGCGAGGAGGGCGGAAGAAAGAGAGGACTATATATATATATATATATATATATATATATATATATATATATAGTCATCCACATACAGTACTGTTTCGCTGTTTCACAGCTCAACAAAAAATATTTGTATTGTTTGTTGAAAAATAAATTTGTTGTACATTTTAATTTACAGAATTTGAATTCAATTTCCTTATATATACTAGCATTTCAGTCCGGCGTTGCCCGGGTATTTGGAGGTGTATGTTGAGCAAAAAAAAAAGTGGTCAATTTTTTAAACTTTGACCCTTATTATGACCCCTTAACATTTATTGTTTTGGGCTCAAATCAAGTTATTAAGTTAGATCCATGTCCAAGGAACCTATATCTAAAATTTCAAGTATTTACACCAAAAATTGTCGGAGAAGTTTAGTAGAGTCCTCAAAAGTCAAATCGTTGAACTTTGACCCTTAATCGCCACATTTCTGGCTGAAATCTGGTCACATCGATTTTCCCAAATCTCAGTATCCTGTATATCAAAATTCGAGTCTGTAGACTAAAAATTGACAGAGTTATTGCGTATGGAAATGTACACAGACACACACACACACACACACAGACACTTTCACTTATATATTTATACTAGACATTTTAGCCGGTCAAAAACGAGTAAAAGTTAGAACTTAGAACGCCAAATTGATGGGTGAATATGGTTAAATTTGTGCTCATTTTTGCATTATATACTCACTCATTCCTAACTGTGCATCGGATAGGTACCATACACTTAGCTCAGTGCAACTTATTATAATAAAGGTCCATACAAAATTTCAGCAAGATCGGCCGAATAGTTTTTGATGGAATGAATAAACGGGCCGGCTAACAGAAATATAATATAGACATGTGTGCAAATGATATTTTTAATTTTTATTTTAAGAGTTCAACCATTATCCGATAATCGTATGGGCAAGAAACTTAATTTTAAGCATCATATTATTCTATTCATTAGAATGTTCATTAATATGTTTGTGAAAATCATAATTCATTTTTTTTTTTTTCATTTTTCTTTAACTTTTTCTTCTAGGGGGTGGGACAGCTAACCAGATGTCTGACATTTACCCCTATTTTAGTGAGTCCAACCAAGAGATCTTTTCAGAATTCTAGCCGTCCCTTTCAGTGCAATCGTTTGTATTTCACTTGCACTTGGTTCACCGGGTATGCTTGCTATGTACTTTTTAAAGTTCTTTTTCATAAGCCCAGTTGCTCCTATGATGACTGGTATAATTGAAACGTCTTTTAATTTCCAATTTCGTTTCATATCATACATAAGTCCTTGATACGTTGTTATCTTTTCTCTCTCAGCTCTGTTAAGCCCTGTATCATTGGGTACACTGACCTCTATTATGGTCGCTTTTTTGTTTGCTCTGTCCCAAATCACTATATCTGGTTTAACAGCTGCGTTTTCAAGATATGTACCAGTCGGGATTATGTAGTCATAGTGAATGGTGTAGTTGTCATTCCCAACTGTTTGTTCGGATATAGGTCCCCAGGATTTTTTACTACACTGAATGTTGAGTTTCTTACATATCTTCCAGTGAAGGTATTTGCAAACTCCGTTATGGCGATCTGTTCATTAATATGTTTGTGAAAATCATATTCATTCGAATGTTCATTAATATGTTCGTGAAAAAATCACAAGTGCATAATAGTGCTTTATACCAACAGTGCTCTATCAAATCGGAAAACCAAATAAAAGCAACTTCCAATTGCTACTAAAATAGAATAATGAATAATCTTTATTTAAAACGTCTTGATGAGTGGTGACTCCTATGTAAAAAAAGAAAAAAAAAAAAGAAAAAATGAAATTAAAGCGGTAATCACTGAATTTAACCATTGGTTCATGTAGTTTTATTGGTAATTTTAGTTTGTCCTTATTGATTTGCCTCCCCACGAGGATAAAGTTAGACAAAAGATCAGTTTTTGATGTGCTGAAAATTCAGCTTCCTAAAACATGATTGCGACAAAAATAAAATTTCCTTCACTCTAAATAGATTTCTCGTTCACTAACATAACTAGAAACTATGAAATATAGTATCTGACCAGATAGTAGAATTTGTTCCTATTCAAGTACTCTGGTTTGTCTTTATATCAACATGGCTTATTGCATACAATGAATTGAACACAATATACCATTCTCAATTGTATTGCTACATACATTACCACAGGTAATGGTAGGATTTTAATTCAATATAACTGATTTCACAGTCTGTGATTGTATCCTTCAGGTCTACCATGCACTCTCCATTAATGGCAAGAGTCACACTCACGTTTAGACGTCTTCACGTGAGTAGTGGATTCAAATCCCATCATAACTATATTTCGTTGCCATCATTTCGTTTCTCCAGGCTGGATGGAAAAATATCATTTGAAACTTCTCAAGATAAAGACGTTTTGCTTGTGGTTATACTGTAGGAAGGCCCACGATGGCAATATTCTCCTCTTTTTAGCAAGTTATTCTATGTTAAACATGTATACAATGTGACAGTTACCTTTGAAGTTATAAGCATATTTTGTCTTATAATCAACACGTGAAGAAGATTGCGTTTGTACAATGTAATTGTATTTGCATAACTTTTCGGGAAATATTACGTTGTCTGTCACCTTGTATTAGACAACCGAAATGAGGTGCAAATAGTGTTTGTTGGTAATTGAATTCATGATAACGATGACGATGATGATGATGACTGCATAGGTTGGTTTGATAATATGGAAGAAGTGACAAGTCTCTGAAGATTATGTTCGAAGTAAAATGAAAATTATTTTTATTACAGTTTTAGAATATGAATTATAAGAATAGAGATATTAAAATGCTATGATTCAGATATGAATATAAATAACATAGATTTGCGGTGAAAGTAGTCTTTTGGCTCAAATCAAGTATTTTGGCAACGAAATGATTGTATGTAGAGGCATTTATTTATTTTCAATAAAAGTTTTACACGATTTGAAAAATTTTAAGTAGGACAACCTTTGGAGTAAATGTGGTATTATGGTGATTGCTGATTCAAGTTAAGAGTAGGATAGGCACTTTTAATCATGCTGACAAAGGATGACTAATGACACCTTTTTCGCCACACTTTTGATTGGCCTTTTGCCTAATTTGTTCAAATGTCGAAATGTAATTTTTTTTATATTTTGTGCAAAGAAATATTTCAAAGTGTGGTATCTGTTTTAATACTACACTTCATCTCTATACTTCTGTACTCGGTCAGAGTTCCTGCTTTTTGGAAACTGATTTTTTGCACATTAAAACCTAGCATCGTGTTTAATTTTGCTATAGTTGGGGTAGCAAGTAAAAAAGGACCATACAATTATTATACAGATGATCTTTCTAAATAAAATCTTTTCTAATATAAAATTAACTTATGACTAGGGCTAGGACAACAGCATATTCTTTTCATTGTTTTGACCCTCGAGCGTGTATCCGTTGATATCTTATATGCTTTTATATAGAATGATGTGGTTCTCGGTTGATTAACTGTGTCTAACTGTGTCAGATATATACTTGAGAGTCGTAACAATGAAAATAATATGCTGTTGTCATAGCCCTAATTATGACAGAAACAACTTAGATTTTTTTGTCTTTAACTTTGGACTGAGCTAAAATCATAAGGGAGTGAAAAAAGTTATAGCATTTTTATTTGTATCAATTTAAAACATGGCCTAGGTAAGTCAGTACTTAGTGACATCATTATTAATAGATATTCGTTGTGATATAAAAAAAACGTGCATTGCATAGAGAGAGATTATATGTGATATTTAAAAAATGCATGGCATCATCATAAACTCTCATTGATTCTTTCAATGTGACCAAATTAAAAAAAAGGAAAACACAACAATAATTGAAAAAATGTTTCCTTTTTTCTACCAAACAATTTTTTTTCAAAAGTTATTAAAATATTACAAAAAGTATTCTTTAATCAACACAGTGTTTCTTATAGGCCTGACCTTCACAATAAGAATAACGTTATTATCGCTCTCCCCCTTTTAAGTAGAATCATTTGTCCTCTTTTCTGATTAGAATTTATAAAATTAGCATTCCTTAACTACCATATCTACTTGTGCTAGATATTTTCGAATTTCTATTCAGATTTGATGCAAATTTATTATTCATATGATGACAATGAACACGACAACAATTTATGTATTCGATTGCTTTTAGAAATTGACTTCCAAACAAACCTATCTCTGTCCAGGTCTTTATTTATCCCCTTTCTCTCAAGTTGATTTTTATCACTTACTCCCCTGTTTTTCTTAGTCTTCTGCTGTGAAACTTCTATCTTGAGTGATCTTCATATACTAAACAAAAAACACTCATCCATTTTTCAACATGGCCATAACATCAAAGTCTCCTATCCTGCACACATCTCCTTATACTGTCCAGATTTATTATTCTTCTGAGCTCATAAACACTAAGACTGTCTTTAAGATTCACATTACACATCCATCGTATAATTCTCATATCATTTTTTCCCATGCAACACATGTCCTCAGTTCTTACTACTTCAAGTTTGACTTCTATACATCATCACACTTCATATAAATGTCTGCTAGACTCTTACCTTGGTCGACAGCGATAATACTTCTGCTTTTAGTAATGACAAAAGTTCCAGACCAGATTCCATTTTCAGATCAGCTATTACACATAATTCAGTGCATGTATTAAAAGAGAAAATAAGCAGTTACTCTGATTTTTGCTAATTAAAGGAGTTACATTGGGTGGTGAGAAACCAAATAGCTTGGAGTGTGGGCGCATTTTAAAGTTCATGCGGAGGAGGAGGAGGAGGCAGAGGATAAATTAACAGTGCTGCAATTGGCAAATGATTCTAAAATTGCCATATAACATCGCCATGGGTAATAATATTCATTGGGTTCGGAGCAAGGGAGTGAGCCACTAAGAGGGATAATGATTTCCTGGTTTTCGTATGTA
>NC_136499.1:74092408-74119908 GCF_053919585.1 Euprymna scolopes | reverse complement strand
TTTATGTAAAATTTCAAATGTTTAGACCAGAAATTGTCAGAGTAATTTGGTAGAGACCACAGAGGTAAATCTTTTGTTAACTTTGACCTCTATGATGACCCCTTAACATTTATTGTTTTAGGCTCAAATCAAGTTATTAAATTAGATCCATGTCTAAGGAACCTATATCTAAAATTTCAAGTGCGTAGACCCAAAATTGTCGGAGGAGTTTGATAGAGTTCTCAAAGGTCAAATCGTTGAACTTTGACCCCTTAATCGCCAAATGTCTGGCCCAAAACCGATCACATCGATTTCCCCAACATCTCAGTACCCTGTATATTAAATTTTGAGTCTGTAGACTAAAAATTGACAGAGTTATTGCGTAGGGAAATGTACACAGACACACACAGACACGCACACACAGACACGTTCACTTTTATATACATATATATAGATATGACAAATGAACCTATACTGCACTTATCTCCAAAAGAAGAGGTAATGCCTGGAATGGTGATAATGCACAACATAACATATACTACACTACCCTCACCTTTGAATCAAGCATTGAAAAATAGGACATAGTATAGTAAACTGAATTGAGCAATAGCAAAAATACTAACAGATTAATTTTGAGCTCAGACAGACAGATATCAAATATCCATTATTAATAGTTATTTATTATTATTATTATTATTATTATTATTATTATTATTATTATTATTATTATTATTATTATTATTATTATTTACTCACTAGTAGAAGTCACACAGACAATCATCAACGATTTCTCTTGTGGTGTACTCTGGTGTCTGTGTGACAACAAATCTCCCCAGATTTCCAGTACTCTCCACCTGTTTTGATAACCTCTGTAGACGAATTTGCATTATTGAAACAGCCATTTACCATTGTTTTGTCGTTGGAAGCGATCATTGCTTTTCACTGGAATTTGGATGGCAATAAGCCTCGCCAATGTCCCAGTCCCCTTTGCATTTATCCAGCAGAGGTCTGGCTAGTGCTTTCTCGCCTCGGTTTTTCCATCCACTTATTATTATTATGTTTGTTAACTTCACAGTTGTGAAGTTTTACATCGGTTTTTATTTTAACTCAAGAGTGGGCTTTTATACAAAAGCTAGTAAGCATAGTCAAAGAGTCAATTAGATGGAAAACACCTGGTGTAGGATGTCTGCTGTGCGAAGTGTTTATTATTATTATTATTATTATTATTATTATTATTATTATTATTGTTGTTGTTTCTATCAGTTTAGATATTTATATTTCTTCCATGTTTCAAATGGTGCCCTTTGGACTTCTTCAGGTTCATATTTAAATTCGACATAGATTGATGGCATACATAAATAGGTAATACGCATGAAGGCGACTGAATGTAGTATCACGTCATGTACGTCAATAGTATAAGAAAAGTAATTTAACTAGTGATAATCCAGATATTTTTTATTCGTTGTAAGAGTCATACAAAGAACAAGACAAGGCAGAACGAAGAGATGTACAGAGAGAAAGCAATTGAAAATTAATGTTTTTGACTGAACTTAGAAACCTAGATAATAGAGAAAGGGAGAGATGAAGAGTGAGTGAGAGAGAGAGAGAAAGAAAGAGAGAAAGAAAGAGATAGAGAGAGAGAGAGAGAGAGAGAGAGAGAGAGAGAGAGAGAGAATAGTCAAAGCTTGTACATTACTACAACAATCAATAAAACTTATTCTAAAGGATGAAATGAAAATGCTGTTATTCAAACTGACTGATTATCTAAGATGTATGGTCATATAGTATGAGACATTTACTATTTTTAATCAATTTAACTAATCTGGCTACTTGGAACACATTTGTTTACGACCATAACTAATATCATAATTATATAAAAGTGCATATACTATTACTCTAACCAGGGCTGTCTCTAGCAGGGTTATATTTGAAACTTGCTGATTATTATTATATAGCAGTGGCAGTGGAGCAGTTGTTGCTGTGGCATGCTGTGTTCAAATTCTACAGAAGCTGTTGTATTACTTTCACTAGGAAATATAGAAATTCATCTCTCCTCCTCTCACCTGTGAATGAAAGATAAGATTGGTAAAGACTTTGTGACAGAAAAAAAAACATGTATATCTCTGTTACAGAGCACACATTGTGAAATTGTAATCATAAATTTCCAGATGGAGAGAGTAGTTCATGCTCCACAATCCACACAAGACATTTAAAACAAATTCATAGTGGCATCCAACAGTTTTGACTGTCAGGCCTGCTATCAAAAACAGTCTTTAATTGTTATGTCAATTTCACATTTTATGATCTCTCTCTCACACACACACACACACACACACACACACACACACACACACACACACACACACACACACACACACACGTATACTAGCGAAGGGGGGCTCTTCTGGGTCGTAAAATACACTTAAATATATTTTATTTCATGCAGATTTCGTATTTATTATTACAGAGTCAATTCTGTATTGAATATTGTATTGTACCTAATATATAGTATTGATTTCAAAAGTTTAAGAAAATGACTTGAGTGACATCAGATAGAATTGAAACTGAAACATTTATCGCTCTAGCCACTTTACCTACCACTATAGATATGAGAGATAGATAAAAAAAAAGATTTAATATTAAGCGACCTGAAGAAGTGAATTGAATTTAGCCATGCACAGAAGAAATATAAATTTGTCAGCAAGTTGAAATGTATATTTTGCATTTCAACTTGCCGATATATTTATGTACCTGTTATTCCTACATATAAACAAAACTTTTACTCCTTATAAACTATCCTTGGTGTATGATTACTATTTTCTGTTAGTTTCAATGTTATGTGATTAGTTGTTTAAGCATTTATCAATTAAATATTTACACACATACAGACAGATACATACACAAAAAAACTAAGAAAAACTCAATCACATTATTATATAGGTTAAGGAATTAAAGAAAAATAAAACTGAATATAAATTAAGATGGTCCATAGTAGATGGAGTGAAAAAATATAAACCAAGCAAATAAAAAAAATATATAAACCAAGCAAATAAAAAAAACCTTTGCATACTAGAAACATACCATATACTAATATCAGAAGAAAAATTATTAATCAGACGACAAGATGTAATTCACGGATGTCTGCACAGAAATCGATACTTAATTTAACGCATTAAACCAGACTAAAAAAAAACAACATAAACGAAAATGTCGAGCAAGTAACATAAAAAAATGAAAAACCAACCATATAAGAATAATGTTACCATAAATAGAACAACAAAATGGAACGTAAGAACGTATATGGTCGAAAAATCGACCATATAAGAATAATGTTACCATAAATAGAACAACAAAATGAAACGTAAGAGTATAATTAAAAAACTGGATAAATATAATTAAAAATAGCTAAAATGATAAAGAAGGAAACAATTAAATAAGAAAATAAACTAAAACCAAAACGTATAATATAAGAAAAAGATGTAAGGGAAGTAACTCTAGTA
This sequence comes from Euprymna scolopes, assembly GCF_053919585.1. Taxonomy (NCBI): domain Eukaryota; kingdom Metazoa; phylum Mollusca; class Cephalopoda; order Sepiida; family Sepiolidae; genus Euprymna; species Euprymna scolopes. Next base: position 74,116,429 of record NC_136499.1, on the reverse strand, counting down.
ATAAAAATATATTAGAGTGACCTCCCCTTGAAACAAAGACATTAACTAATAAATAAGAATACAAAACCAAACAAAATTAATATTAGAATAAACACGCATAAATGTAGAAATAAAAATTATTTAAAAAATTGGAAAGAATAAATAATAAAAAAAAATTGGAAATTAAAACTAAAACAAAAAAATTAAAAAATGCAAAATTAAGGTTTATAACAGAAATTTTGGTTTGCACGGTATCCAAGATGGCTGACTTGTAACAATGTGGGGATGGAATTTTTTCCCCAAAACGAAAACACTAGGTGTATCATGTACAAAATTAACTTTTTGTTGGTAACATCGAATAGATTAACATCTGACGAAGTGATGAGAATTGGAGACTTTTATGAAAATATAAAATCATAAAATTGCCATCCCATTAACGAAACTGTAATGAAGAAATCCAAGATGAACTAAACAAAAGTTACAAAAAAGAAAAAATTGAAGTCTTTGAATTTCAATAAAGTTCTGTGGATATATATATATATATATATATATATATATATATATATATATATATATATTTATTTATTTATTGCAGACTATTATCCTCATCTTTCTTAGTTGTTGTTTCACGACGTTTCAGCCAACTATTCCTCTGGCCTTCGTCAGGTGGTAACCACAACAGGATAGGAACTTCTCAGCAATTACTACCATCCATTGTTGTTGTCGTCTCACCACATTTTTGGCCAAGTAAGCCTCTGGCCAGCTTTGGTATCATTGAAACCACTATCTTCAGACAATTCTCACCTGGAACCACAGAGATTCAACGTCTCTATCCACTGTGCCACAGGCCCCAACAACGAAGAAAGATGAGGATAAAAATCTGTAAATAATGCTCATCTCAATAATGAATTCCAATTACATAATATATATATATTGGAGGTCTTCCTCTAGTGTTTCTGCCATTTCTTTAGAAATGTGTTCATTCGTCTTCCTGCCGTGCCTGCTATAGAGTGTAGTGTCATCAGCATATATACCCATCTCAGAGGCAATTTTGTCGGGGAGGTCATTTATGAATATCAGGAACAATAGAGGTCCAAGGATAGATCCCTGGGGCACTCCCGCATTTATATCATATTGTTTAGATGTACGTCCATCAAGGACAACCTGGATTTTTCTCTTATCTAAGAAGGATTTAATTATGTTAAGTATTCTACCAGTGATACCGTATGATCTAATTTTCCTGAGGAGACCCTCATGCCATACCCTGTCAAAAGCCTTAGATATATCTAGAGCTACCGCTCTGCCCACCCCTGCTTTGTCCAGTGAATGGTATATACGTTCAGAGATTGCAGTGAGGATGCCTGCTGTGGAACGGGCTTGTCTAAATCCATATTGTTTGTCAGTCAGAAGCCTAGCATCTGTAAGGTGATGGACGAGAGCATGGTTAATTAAGGTCTCAAATATTTTGGCAAAAAGTGGGAGGAGGCTAATGGGGCGATAATTTGATGGGTCAGTCCTTTCGCCAGAATTCTTGAATACTGGTACAACAGAAGCAGTTTTCCAACAGCCCGGAAAGCAAGCTTCATTAAGGCATTTGTTGTAGAGTTTGGAGAGAACTGGAGCTACTTCGGCTGAGCACTTTTTTAATAGCACAGCTGGGATGAGATCGGTTCCACATGCTGCAAATAGCTGAACCACCTGAGATTCTGAGTGCTTAAGACATGCAACATCCAACCATTACCAAGATTTTGATGAAGCATAGTTGAATTGATCCTACATAAAAACAAAAAGTTGAAGTTAGTATTTACCTTGCTCGCACTCTGATTGGATCTGACACAAGGTCAGTTTACTGTATGACCTTTGTATAGTAAGAGTCATTAAAAAATATCCTTATCTCTACAATATTCTGTTATTTTTTAACATCCCAGAAGAGACGGGATCAAATATTGATACTACACTTGTGTAACTAGTCTCATACATACTGTTATGACCCATATAATCAGCTCTGTCCATTATATGGTCAGCCACCGATGTGTTGTTTAGCTATATTACAACAGTTTAGTGTAACTAGAAATGCAAGTCCTCCAATATGAAATTAAAACCTGACGGTGTTTAGTCAACAATCTTCTTAGTCACATTGTCATTAACATAAACTAAGTGTAAGAAATATTTTAATGCTTATATATGTATTAAACTGCCTAGAATGCTCTATCTTTTAAGAACAAGAATGCATTATTGCTAGAATGCTCGACCCAGAAGATAGGAAGCACGTGATATCATTACAATGCACACAAACTTTTATCTAATCATATATAGGTAGACTGTTTCGCTGTATCACAGCTCTTTAATGCAGCTTACAAGCAACTCTCTCATGTCAGAATTAAATCTAGATGACAATCAGCATTCATAATACCTAGCTATTTGCTTAATAAGTTAGGTGAAATTACAATTATAAACATTGTTAAACGCTGCAAGCTTCATTTGTTTTCACAAAGAGCATTGCATTTTTAACGCTAGTGTCATAAGCAATTTCTGTAAAAAGTTACTAAAATCAAATATTCATAAGTAACTAACACGGCATCCTGGCATTGCATGGGAGAGAATTAGGATATCTCTATATTCCTGCTTGCAACCATTTTTATACAGATAGTTTTAATTCAAAGAATAAAGCAAAATATTGTCTCCGTAGATCCACTACACAAATACAGACCACACAATATTATTGCAAAAGCCTCTAACATGCTAACAGTAGATTTCTTATAAATATAATATAAAAAAACTCGTATTGGGTCTATCTTGCTATAGAGCTGTGTTTTTAGTTGTGTCCCAAGACAAAAATTTTATGTTATAGATTGAGTATATGATGTGATTATAATGTTAACCTGCTAGAGATTGTTGTATTGTTTGAGGCTCATGATTATAATTTGACTTTACTTCTCCTTATAAGTAAACTCAAACTAGAAAATATTTAAATGATGCATTTGTTTCCTCCCAATACTGAGTACACAGATGTAAAAGGAGGTTGAATACATGCATTTATAAAGTGATTTGAAAATAATGGAATAACATTCTTAGCAATTGAAATGCTTATTCAGAAAGGGTAAACAAAAGAATACATTTATAACTTGAATTAAACTCTAAACAATTTAATGATTGATTTTATTTCTTATATGACATCTACGTATATAAATGCATTCTTAGCGAGGATTTATACATTTTATGCATATCATCATTTCTGTTCGGTTTGAATAGTTTTACTGTGATTCTTTGCATGCGTAATTTTAAGAGTCTTTTATTTTTGAGAAACGAAACAATGAACTTACATCATATTACATTATATCAATAAAAGAATTCCTTTAGTATAATTATCTTATTCTAATTTCCATTAGAAACCAAGGAAATATTTTCATTTTCTTTTTTTTTTTTGCTTACATTTTTTTCTCCAATTCTGTTTGATATTGTTTAGGCAGCCATTGTGTACAAGTTAGATGTTTGTCAATATCAAAATAAAAAAAAGAAGCTATTTTTTAGATGGTGGATTTCGACATTAAGATAATACACATGACATGGAAGAATCAATCTATCCACCTCCTCCACCTCTTTTTGGTGTTTAGGGTGTTACAAATACCCTGAGCTTTGGGGTGGGCAACACAAGGCAATGTCACATGTCTTTTCTCCATGCAATTCGATTCAAAGTGTTGACATCAGTTAGACTGCATACAACCATGCCATTTCTGATACACTCAGGCCAGTTTTGACACATCTATCAATTTCCTTAGTATCTGGAGAGGCAAAACAAAGAGTTAATACAAAAGGCAACATTTAAAAAAAATTTTTTTATTACATTTTCACCCCAAACAAGGCACATTGCCACTTTGGTGTAGGGGGCTACTATCAGGGGCAACAACTACTGGGGTACTATGTAGGGATTTGGGCAGCAAGATGTCGGTTCACGTTACACTTGAACTTCTGCACGTCAATACTGTTGAGAAGGCAGGGACCTGGAATGGAATTCCAGAGTCTAGCGGTTCTGTGGAAGAAACTATTGGAGTAAAAAGATCTTTTACATCTAGGGATCTCTACAGTGTGGGGATGGGATTTAGCAGCCTGTCGGGTTTGTCGAGGGTGCTCACGTCGTGGGGGCACAAGTGATTGCAGTTCGTCAGAGCATTCATCACTAAAATACTTGTAGAAAAGGCAGAGGGATGCAACATTTCGTCGATGGGACAGAGGCTGAAGCTTAGATGCCAGTTCAGGGCCTATCAGGTTTGCGACTCTCTTTTGAACCTTGTCAAGGAGCGAGAGACTAGTAGCAGATGCACCAGCCCAAATGTGACAGCAATACTCCATACATGGGCGAATGGTGGCCTTATAGAGGTACAGGATACTTTCGGGTGTTAGTAGTTGTCTAGCACAGTAGAGAGAGCCCACCTTTCTTGCAGCGGCCCTGGCAATGCCTTCAATGTAATTGTTCCAACTCATGTTTCCTGTGAACGTTAGGCCACGGAGTTTGAAAGATGTACTCTCAGATAAAGAGTCGTTGGCCATTGCTATAGGTGGTAGAGAGGGTTTCTTGTAATTATTGAATGAAACTAGTTTAGTCTTGGCGGCATTGAACGCGACCAACCACTTTTGTCCCCATTCCACCACAGATTGGAGGTCTTCCTCTAGTGTTTCTGCCATTTCTTTAGAAATGTGTTCATTCGTCTTCCTGCCGTGCCTGCTATAGAGTGTAGTGTCATCAGCATATATACCCATCTCAGAGGCAATTTTGTCGGGGAGGTCATTTATGAATATCAGGAACAATAGAGGTCCAAGGATAGATCCCTGGGGCACTCCCGCATTTATATCATATTGTTTAGATGTACGTCCATCAAGGACAACCTGGATTTTTCTCTTATCTAAGAAGGATTTAATTATGTTAAGTATTCTACCAGTGATACCGGATCTAATTTTCCTGAGGAGACCCTCATGCCATACCCTATCAAAAGCCTTAGATATATCTAGAGCTACCGCTCTGCCCACCCCTGCTTTGTCCAGTGAATGGTATATACGTTCAGAGATTGCAGTGAGGATGCCTGCTGTGGAACGGGCTTGTCTAAATCCATATTGTTTGTCAGTCAGAAGCCTAGCATCTGTAAGGTGATGGACGAGAGCATGGTTAATTAAGGTCTCAAATATTTTGGCAAAAAGTGGGAGGAGGCTAATGGGGCGATAATTTGATGGGTCAGTCCTTTCGCCAGAATTCTTGAATACTGGTACAACAGAAGCAGTTTTCCAACAGCCCGGAAAGCAAGCTTCATTAAGGCATTTGTTGCAGAGTTTGGAGAGAACTGGAGCTACTTCGGCTGAGCACTTTTTTAATAGCACAGCTGGGATGAGATCGGTTCCACATGCTGCAAATAGCTGAACCACCTGAGATTCTGAGTGCTTAAGACATGCAACATCCAACCATTACCAAGATTTTGATGAAGCATAGTTGAATTGATCCTACATAAAAACAAAAAGTTGAAGTTAGTATTTACCTTGCTCGCACTCTGATTGGATCTGACACAAGGTCAGTTTACTGTATGACCTTTGTATAGTAAGAGTCATTAAAAAATATCCTTATCTCTACAATATTCTGTTATTTTATAACATCCCAGAAGAGACGGGATCAAATATTGATACTACACTTGTGTAACTAGTCTCATACATACTGTTATGACCCATATAATCAGCTCTGTCCACTTTAAATCTTATCTGGTATATGTTGTCTCATTTAATAATAATATTGGAAAATATATAAATTTGCAAGTTCACCTTGGCAATATAGCAACATGTTTAGTTGAGTGTATACAATGAATAGGTTTCAGTGGGTGTTATGTTTCAGCATCAGATAACTTAAAAATGCTGATTTGCTATTAAATAAACCAAACGAAACAACAAATTCATTATTTTATTTTATTTATTAAATTGTATTTTTTTATATGTAAACTAGAAGAAACTAATCAGGATGGGTCAAATGAATTCCCCCGAACAAAACAAGTTTATACCATTTTAATGTCTCCTTATTAAGATTAAAATAGAATCGTTATTCTAATTTTTGATCAAAATCTATTTCATGATTTTAAATTTAGAAAATATCCAAAGTTTAAAACTTATTGTAAAGGGTTTTAAAAATAAATTGAAATGTAGGCAATCTTTCTTAATTGATGTCTAATAACCATGGATCAAATTTAATGTAAATCTGAAATATTTGAATTTAAAAATAGGAGGTCGTGCCCATATTATATCTCCTAAAACTCGTTTAAAAATCCTTTAAAAAATGAAATTTAGGGAATATTTATAAATTGATGTCTGGAAGCTATTGTTAAAATTTCACAGCATTCGGATATATCAGAATTTTTACAAAGTGCTTCCACCCTTTTTTACCCCATTTGCCCCAAACTAAATTTAACCAAATATAGCTCATATTATTGTTCTTTATGCCTAGCAGTTGTGTTCTAAAATTCAGAATGAGCAGTTAATTAGTTTAGGCGTGCAATCAGTACATAAAAACATAAGAATTTCAACATACTTAACTTTATATAGGTAGAGATATTGCTACCACTTTGTTAATGTGTATTTTCTGTTTTAGCATCTTTTTTTAACGAAAGTAATTTTTATATTTCTTTTATTAGAAATAAAAGTGTAATGTTAAATTCAAAAATTTAACAGTTTAAAAGCAAAACAAGTGCAGAATCACATTCAATGAATAAAAATATTTATTTATTAAAATTAAATTCGATATTTCAATTCATAACAAAATCTTCATAGGAAATACAGGCGTTTTTTTTTTCTTTTTCTACCTACCATGGCGGTAGTAATGCTTGCCACGTTTTCTTTCAGATGTTGGTGAAGTATAAGGTTTAAATACGGCATAATCACGTTGACACACCGGTTCTTGCTGGATTACCGAAGTTAAGCAACGTTTAACCTGGTCAGTACTAAATGGGTGACCATTTGGGACTTCCAAGTACTGTATGTGCTCTCCGCTTATCTCGGCATTGTTTCCAGTCGTCCTGGACTTCTCCTTGCCACTGGACTCAAACAGGGCCGATTCAGGAGAGGTGTGGTTGGAGATTGCGCATCTTTGCCTCACAATTACATGTGTAGCTGCTCCTACAGGGATATTCTTTTGTTTTTTTAGACTGAACGGAGACATTGAATAAGGTTTAAATGTCTGATATAGTAGAAAACGCCGGTCGAGCGTATATATAAGTCAGTGCTTACTACAAATAAACTTTCTATTACTTAAATAAAAGTGTATTTTAATAAGTCCATATTTAAGTGCCTCCAAGCTACGGCAAAATCTTTTTTTTTTTAGACGTCATAATGTACATGGCGTTGCAACGCATCTCCCTAGTTATCATCTGTTACCTTATAACCGCATACATCAGCTTAGCAAAAACGTCATTTTATCAGAAAAAGGAAATCAGCCAAGTGCCCTCCTAAAATATCCAACTAAGAACTATAAATGCTGTGCTGATATGAATCACCAACAACACCATTATCAAAAACAATAAAAAATATTTAGGAATTAAAAAGGAATAGATTAAAAATATAAGTCCTTCAAAAAAATAAAATAAATATCTACCCATCACTCATTTTTGTGACTTGTTTTATATCATCGTGAATCAGATTTTTGGATTTTTGCTAAAATAAATACTGGAATTTATTTGTTTATCTTTTTTCTTTCTTTTTTTTTTGTTAGGTACTTGGGACAAATTAATTATTCTAAAGAGTAATTAATTTGCCATGAATGACTTGGGTTATAGAGAGATCATGGAAAAGAAAAAGCAACAAAGATTTATTTTCTAAATTATATTTCTATTGGTTTAAAAAAAAAAAGAGAAAAGATGAATGTAAATAGAACTGACCCCACACTTGTTGGATGACCCGTTTCTGCCAATCAGATATCATACAAATTAAACTCTTGCTTTGATAAGAATTAAAAAATGGTTAATTTAGCAAGAACTCAGCAATGACGATGGGTAAAAACACCTATATATTCTGTATATAAAAGAATGCTTATTTGTATATATTTATTATAGAAAAAAGTGTTTCGAATTCGAAATTTAAAACAACATTTTAAAAACTATGTAATAAACAATCTTCCCAAATTTTCACTTTTGGAGTTTTTTTTTCTTCTGAAATAGATATGTGATGCCGGATATTTTTATATGTATCAATGTACATATATAGGTACACACACGCGCACGCAACATACACACACACACACATGATATATATATATATATATATATATATATATATATATATATATATATATATATATATATATATATATATATATATAGTACCGTCCCATTTGGCATAATGGTAAGAACAATTGCTAATGGTCCAGGAACCCAGAATTAAATCATAAAGCGAGTCATCGAAAACAAAGACTTAAAAATTGATAATCGATGCTTTGCCAAGAAGCTCAATATATAACAAAATGAGATTTAATACAAGATAAATACATTACAAGATTTAATACAAGATAAAGTAAATATAGGTATATTTAAATTTGTTTGTCAGTTCAATAATATTCAATGAATAGAATAATAATAATAATAATAATAATAATAATAATAATAATAATAATAATAATAATAATAGAATAAAGTTATAAATACTCTTCATACCTAGGCCTTTCGAAGCCTAATGCTTTTCATCAGAAGAGGAGAAAAGAATTAGATATAAGGAAATATGACGTTTAGCTTAGGATATATTAGGATAAAATTGTAGAATAAACTTAAAAATAAAACAAAGAGGGAAGATAAATGAAGCATAAAACATAACAGAATGTAGGGAGTTGATGTTGCTATTATATACGTAGGAGGGATTTTGCGGCTAGAGGGGAACGATAAAGTGATTAAAGAAGGGTGAGTTCTAAAATAGGAATGTATAAGGGGTTAGGGAAAATGAGCATATATATGTATCCACACACACACACGCACACACATATATATGCATCTATGTGTATACACACACACATATATATATACCTATATACATATATGTGTGTGTGTTTGTGTGTGCGTTGTATCAGACTACAGAAACTCATTGTTTTGTTTAGCAATCTTCGTCCGTCATTTACAACAATTAGAAGTACATATTAATATCTTATTTTTTCTATTTTCGCTTGGGAAAAGGAAAACATTTCAGATGACTTTAGTTCTTCGTCAGTCAGATATGAACTGCAAAAACCAGTGGGAATTTATCAATTACTTTTAGACGCATGAATGTGTTAGAAAATGATTGTTAACAAGAACTATACAAGTTTCAGCCATTTTTTGTTGTAGATTCGTTGTCCGTGCAAGTTAGGTTAAAATGCATTTATTCTAAAGTATCCTCGTATGTTCGATGTGTTAAACAAATATATGATATATCGGCTCATAAGAAAATAATGCATAAGAATTAACTAGATATACTCATTGTTTATACATACAGTAGCGTCCAAAAGTTAAGGAACGATCGATCACTTTTTTTATTAATGGCTTCTAACTTTATCTATGAAAAAGAAAAAAAAAATTTTGGTGAATTTTCCAATGTTTAATAATGGTAGTTAAAGAAAAAAATTTTTTAAAATTTTGATTTTAATACATATTAGTTTTTTTTACATATAAATAAATTTAATTAAATTACAGGTGTCCAATGTTAAGGAACGAGGGAAATTCATTATAAAAAAAATAAAGAATCCTTTCAGTATTTTGTGAAAAGCCCCTTGTTTTCAATCACACTATGGCATCTTTTGCTGTAAGACAGAACTAATCGTTCACACGTTATAGGTGAAATATTATTCCAGGATGTTTTTATACATTCCCATAAATCATCAAGATTTTTTTTTGGGGGGGGGGGGGCTTTCTGTGATCTTATCGCCAATAATTTTCCAAACATCTTCAATTGGATTCAGGTCTGTCCCCTAAGTGCGTTAAAAGTACAGTAAAATTTGGAGACGGCAGTATAATGGTATGGGGCATGATATCTTCAAAAAGAACTGGACCCCTTGTGAGAATTCATGGAAAAGTTAATGTCCGAATGTACAGAGAATTGATTAGAGAACATGTGGTACCTACTCTTTCTAATTTCTAATAAATGTCTACTCAACGTAAGGGCTTTTGTATGCTATACATCTATCATCAGATCAAACAAGAAAATAAATAAATTTATTAACACGTCGCATAACTCCACTAGTATATATTACTAAACCTACCTCAACTAGTACATATATTCTTACACATAATTCAGCTAGTATAGCCTTCACATTTACAACTTATTTTTACATTAGACTCATTTCTCAATAAACAGTAATCATTCTTAACAGCCTAATTTTTTCTGTGACAGATGACCTGAAATTGAATATCTTATTTTACAGCAAATATCAAAGAGTCGAAGTTTGGCAGTGCTTATTTTTTCCATTCTCCTCTAAAAGTTATACTGTTTGCTTAATACGTTTCTTGATATTAGTTGTTGGTTTCAATAGGTGACCACATTGTTGAAACACAAAATACCCAGTAAACACTATAATGCATTGTATTTAAATAAAAATGTTATATTATCTCTTGTAGAATGTATGATCGATCACTTTAGGGAGTTTTTAAAACGAACTTGTTATATACATATATATATATATATATATATATATATATATATATATAAAGGGTAAGAGATAAGTAATTGTAAACTTATCAATCAAGTTTTCATAGGAAAATCAAATGTACAATCGTTTTGGAAACAATATCCTTCGATATTCATTCGATATTTACAAACAAAAAATAAGGAAAAATATTTTTGGATATCGTCTCCTCATCAGAATAAATGGAGGTGGATAAGAGAGAAGACACCAAATTTTAACCAGCTTTTTAAAGTGAATATAGTTTGTGAACCTAGAATAAAAACATACAAATATTTTATCTCTCACCCTTTCTATTATATAGCTCTAGGTAATAACACCTATTGAGCTTATCATAACTGCAATACATCGAGCACAGCCCCTTTAAATATATTTTACTGAAACAGGGTCTAATCTCATTTAGACCTTGTCTATTACACCCCCTAATATATATATATAGTAATAAACAAACAAGATTAGGTTTAAGATTCACAAAATTCCACATAGGCGCATGGCACACAATACACAATATTGTTAAGTAAAAATCAGTTTTAAGTGACAGCCTTCTGAAAGTTGAAGATCACTCCTCACTTTAGGCGATACTTACTAGGAATAAAATAAAAATTACTTAAGACTTCTACCCGTTGCTGATGAAACGAGAATGATCTACCTCTATGGATTAAATAAAAAGTTGAGTTGGTAATTCGACATAGATTTCTAAATTCAACAACATGCACCTGAAGAAAATTGGATGGTTCAAATTGCAGAAACTTTGTGCAAATAATGTCTAAGATGAGAATAGAAGTCTCAATGATGCAAAAAACAAACCAAACCAATGTTTTACTTTATTTTATGTAGCATATCCTTAGAAACAACAAAGATCACATTTTATTTTCATTTTGAAATTTAGAGAACGTTAAGAATAAAAATGGCATTGATTTCTTCTTTGTACCATCAAATGATATTTAAAAGAATGATTAAGAATTCGTCTGGTATTAAAAAACGCTTCTTAGTTGAACTTTATCAGTAAAAGGGATAGTCAATATTAATATCTCAAAAGTAGAAAGTCTAAATATAACACACACACACACACACACACATATATATAGTAGTAAGTTTCGAAAATGTAGATGGCAATTAAGCTGGAATCTGTGTTAAACAGAGAAGTGGTTAACTATCTCAGCAAAAAATACCTACTCAGCGGCATGCAATATGGCTTCCGTTCTGCTAGATCTACATCTGATGTACTAACTGTAATATCACACATATATATGAATCTCTCGATGGGGGGGTAGGCTTCGTTTCTAGAGCAATTGTTCTTGACATATTAAAGGCTTTTGAAGGGGTATGGCATGGAGGTCTGCTTTACAAGATCTCCAGCTACGGAATTGCTGGAAATGTCCTCTTAGTTATGAAATCGTTTCTTTCTGATAGGTTTATAAGAGTAGTGGTTGAGGGGCAGAAATCAGAAACTCATAGTGTCAATCATGGCGTCTCTCAAGGTTCAATCCGAGGCTCAACTCTCTTCTTGATCTTCATTAATGATCTCCCAAATCACATTCTTAGATCATTTGTAGACATCTATGTGGACAACACCATCATTTACAGCAACACTTCAAAGTTCAGCAATGATCAAGATCTTTCTGATTCTCTTTCTTCTGATCTTGAGCACGTGATGCAATAGGGAAAGAGGTGGCTGGTTAATTTTAATGCATCTAAAACCAAGTTTCTCTCTTTCTGCCATCAATGCTCTGTCTCCATCTGGCACCAATTGAAATGAATAGCACCATGCTTTGACAAGCTTCTGAGTTTGACCTTCACCTCTGATCTGAAATGGAGCACATACATCAAATCCGTTGGTAAAGTCGCCAGAAAAATGGTTAGATTATTGTACCGCTCCAGCAGATATCTCACTTCAAATGCAATTGTCTACCTGCATAAGAGCCAAGTACGTTCTAGAATGGAGTACAGTTGCCACATCTGGGCAAGAGCTGCTCAGAGTCTCTCTCCTGCCTTGAGAGAGTTGAAAACCAGCTTTGAAACCTGGTGGATGATGCCCTTTTCTCTTCCCTGCAACCTCTTTCCCACAGAATAGACGTTGCTAATCTGTCTACGCTCTATCATTATTTTCATGACGACTGCTCATCTAAAATCCAATCTAAAGTCTCCTCTTGTCAAACTATCACAAAAAACACTTGTCCCTCTAAAACCACTATCAATAATTTCCCCCTCTCTCTCTATCTGTGGCTAAATCTAAACATGGATTCCATAAGTTATGCTTCTTTTCTATAACTGACTGCCTGTAAAACTCTGTTCCGCTGGTTTGTTTTCTGACTGACTACAATATGGTTGTCTTCAAGTCCAATGTTAACAAACTCTTGCTGAACTGTTTCCTTAAATAATCAAATTATGCTAAATTCCAACAACTAATGATTATTATGCTATTCTCCTGATGACTACCATTTACCCATTAACCCTTATCCTCGAGTGACCATCTGGCCTTGACCTCTTTGTAATAAAAAACGCTATATAGAATTTTCCGCCTGACAAAACCTTATGAGGAGGAAATGCAAAAATTATTTTTAGGTTAATTAGCTTAATTGCCATATATATTTTCAAAACTTACTACTTAGCTCTACCAACTTAGCACTGTTGAAATAAATACTGAAAATAAATACATAAATTTTATGTAGTTACATGAAATAATAATAATAATAGTAATAATAATAATAATGATAATAATAATAATAATGATAATAATAATAATAACTAGCGGAACCTGTGGAAATTCCACAGGTGACTCATTCATATGTAATATATTGATGTTGACATTCTGTAGATGTTCAGTGTAAATGGAGACGCTCTGATATTATTGTAGCTTATGAAGAATTTTTGATAAAATTATTTATAAAATAAAATACATTACTCGACTGCCATCAGTTATAATAGAAACTGAAACCGATACCAAAATTATGAAGAATTCTTGATAAAATTATTTATCAAAAAAAAAAAAAAAAAATAGATGACTTAAGGACCATCAGCTATAACTGAAATCGAAACCAAACATTATGAAGAATTCTTGATAAAATTATTTATGACAAGAAATGGAAGTACATAACCATTAAACAACTCAGATGCAAGCATGACACAAAAAATAACATACACGCTATCATATTAATATATAGATTATTTAAAAAAAAAAATATTGGAGTGCCATTAGCTGTAATCGAAACCGAAACCAAAACTTATAAGGAATTTTTGGTAAAATTATTTATAACAAAAATAGATGACTTAAGATTATAAGATATAATGAAAACCGAAACCAAAATTATGAAGAATTTTGGTAAAATTATTTATTACAAGAAATGGAAGCACATAACAATTAAATGACTCAGATGTAAACGTGACACAGAAAGTAACACACAAGCTATCGTATTTATATACATATATATATATATATATATATATATATACATATATATATATATATATATATATATATATATATATATATATATATATATATATATATATAATATTTCGACATAAAGAAGGCAAGAAACAAACCATCTGTTTGATCTCCAAATCGTTTACAAAAATTTTACGGGCCAGTTCCTCGAATGATTTCCTTACCAAAAAACGGCAATGTTATTTTCTGGTACGTTGCGTGCGGAAATTTATATTCCCTTTTTAAAGACGGGTGCATTCTGTTTCCATATAAATATGAAATGCATTCATTTGGCAATTATAACATGAGATACGTGTATTTATGGGGAAGAATGCAATAGGTGTGGTATAAATTAAGAGAAAATTAAAAGGAGTGGTTTATCATCCGGTTATACTTTAGCAATATACTACCCTCAAAATTATCAAATGATCGTAACTAAAGTCTTTGAAGTTCCTCTTATCAATTCAGTGCGATGTATATAAGCTAAGACACTATGCGAGGAATTTGAAAATGATTTATGCCATAGCATATATGGTATTAAGATGCTGGTGTCAGCAGTACAGATGCTATCCACTTTTCGATTTCCCCCATCCCCTCGAAATCTATAATTGGAGGAGGGGTTGAAACAATACCCTTACTGAACACATCATAGTGTTACTTTATTTTAATCACTAAAAATAAGAGAATTGCCGAATTCTAGAGAAATTTTCATTATTTCTTCAAGAAACTAAATATTTTTAAAGAAACTAATAGAATACTCGTCCGAGGACAGGTAAAATTAATTCCCCAAACAGTTTTACACCATTGTTATGTCACGTTATGCAGATTAAAATCAAGATATAGCTATGTCTAGAATCCTTATTTCAATTTTGCTCAAAATCCATGACATAATTTTGATTCTAAAAAATGTTTCAAATTTACTACCTGGTCATACAATTGAAGTAAAGCAAAAGCACCAATAGAAAAGGAAATACTTCCATAAAAGCAATCGGTGAGCAGCAATACACTTAATTAAGATATCCTAAGAAGAAACTGATATTCGCAGAATCTTGTTTAATTGATTTCTAAGTATTTAATCCAATGCAAATCTGATATATTTCAGTTTTCAAATGGGAGGATGTGTCCATATTGCATGCAGGTAGTGGCCCTGCTGTATTAACAGCATCAGCGACCATGGCTCTCCAAATTGTAGAACCATCGTAACCTTGGAAAGACAAGTAAAGACAGTAGTTTCCCATTGCTTTGCATCTTGCTTCAGGGGTGTAGCTCTCCCCGTGAGTTAAATGCGCCCACAGATACCAATCTAGAAATTTCTATGACTTGGTTCTGTACATACAACGCCTAGTCTTCCCGAATGGTCACCCATCTGATATTGGCCATGCTCATCGTTGCTTAACTTTGGTGATCTGACAAGAACCGGTGTATCAACGTGATTGTGCCTCTTGATACCTTACAAACTGAAACTGAAACTTAGTGTTTATTTGTTAATTATGGTCTAATGCTTATTGTTAAATTTTAACAAAAATCGAAGGTGCCTGAATTTTAAGCCACTTTCAATTCGCTCTGCATATAACTTTAACTTTAAATGCTGTGACGATGCCCAAATGAGTGAAAGTTTAACGGAATTTAGATTTTGACCAGATCTCTACAACAAGGGTCCGTTGATGAGAAAAAATACCTGTATAGTTCTATCAGTACTCTCTCACAAATGAGGGCGTCTCAGGTAAGAGTTAATACCCCCTGCGAACACGGAAGGAGTAATGCCAGGGAAGATTTTTTCTTGAGACAGAAAAACAGGTAGCACACTTTGAATTATTTATTAAGAAATAAACAATAAAATATAATTTACAAATTTGGCACAAAGCCATTAAAATTTTTAGGAGTAAAAAAGGACTTTCAATCTGACCCTATGCTGAATTTTGACCTTTTTGTCGAAAAAATAGCAAATTTACTCTATGAAATTACCCTACTAAAATATTCCTAATAGTTTGGATTGAATTATATACATATATGTATGTGGATAACTATATATATATATATATATATATATATATATATATATATATATATAGTCATTCACATGCAGTACTGTTTTGCTGTTTCACAGCTCATTAGTGTGGCTAGACAAGCAACTACCTCAAGCCAGGATCGAAACCCAAGCGCCCAAACGACAGTAGGAGCTTCTAACCGTTGCGCCATATGGCTGCTGCTATGCGGATAGTGAATAAAAAATGTTTTGACATTGTCCAAATACCCAAGCTCAATTAGTTTACACAAAGAGCATCGCTTCATATGCTAATAGTAATTTGTATCCCACTTCCCTATATGCTCAACCTAAGATATATATATATATATATATATATATATATATATATATATATATATATATATATATTTTTTTCTTTTGTGCATCTTTATTGTTATCAAATTTGATATGCCAACTACCAGATGACAAACTAGAAGGTCATTAGAGCTTCGAGTATCGCACATTATGGTTAGGTTTAAGTGTTACTTTTAGTGAAATAATACCTAAATTGTGTTTACATTTATTTATAGGGG
The DNA here is from genome assembly GCF_053919585.1 of Euprymna scolopes. NCBI lineage: Eukaryota > Metazoa > Mollusca > Cephalopoda > Sepiida > Sepiolidae > Euprymna > Euprymna scolopes. The sequence goes on along the minus strand of NC_136499.1, from coordinate 74,099,801 downwards.
AGGTAGTATTTTATCAGTACTGAAAGAGAGACACAAATTTAATAACTATTCTCTGAAATACATATTAAATACCAGATAATCCCTGTTTTCTATTTCACGATTTAAGGTAAGGCCCTCTGTTTATGTTTCACTATTAATATGTTGATATTTTGTAATGATATTTTCAAGTTAAATTCAATTGTTACTATAGGTTTATTTATTAAATCATTAGGTGAAAGTGCAGAATCGTTACAAGACACCTTTTCCTCCTAAAGTTAAGAATAGTTTTATAAATAATAACGTTCATTATTTCAGCGTGGCAACATAGATGCACAAGTACCATATATATATATATATATATATATATATATATATATATATATATATATATATATATATATATATATCCTGATATATATATATATATATATATATATATATATATATATATATATATATATATATCAGGATATAAGAAGCTCAACATGTGGGGTGTAGCATAAACATATAAAGAGAGTTATAAATAAGATAAAATAAATATGGGTATATATGAATTTATTTCTCAGTTTAATAAGGGAAAAGCATGTTTATACCTAGATATTTCGAAATTTCTAGTCATAAAGAGAATGTATAGCCTCCCCCCCCCCTCAATAATCCATCGGTTTCATGTCACTACAGTCTCAGAAAACGAAACAATGTAATGCAAATAAATCGCCAGCTTTCCTCAGACATGTTAGAAATTTGTGGAAATCAAATGTTCATCTGGATGAATTGTACACGGTTATTTTTTAAGATTATTTCTTAATCTTCCCCCCCCCCCCCTTTTTCATTATTAGGTGTGATTAAATTGTTAGTTTTTGTTTAAAAAGAATTTTTAAAAAATTAAAGACGTAGATCTTTTGGTGGGGGCAGGGGGGGGGGCAGGAAACTAAATAACCTCTAACCCAAACCCGGCATCACGAGGTATGATATTTTTTTTCTTTTCCAAGGCAATTATATTATTGGATCTTATTTAGAAAAAAAAAAAATGAAAAATAAAAATACAATTAAATTAAATAAATAAGTTAATATTAAATAAATAGGCTCCCATTTTTTCGAGGATTGAGTTGTGAAACGAGTTGGGTCGGGTGGAATTCAAAACCTAAATAAATCGAAACTGATCCCAACCGAAAGTATTGCAATTAAATGAAAGCGGAACATTAAAAATGTTAATTATTTGTCTTTTAGAAATTTCGAATGATGTCTGACATAGTGAAACTTCTAAACCTTCATCTGAATCAATTAAAATCTAAACTCATCATTGAGAGATAAATTAAACACCGTGAAATCGTTTTACGGCTAAAACATCTCTAATCTTCTATATATAAGTCATCTCTAATCTTCTATATATAAGTCATCTCTAATCTTCTATATATAAGTCATCTCTAATCTTCTATATATAAGTCATCTCTAATCTTCTATATATAAGTCATCTCTAATCTTCTATATATAAGTCATCTCTAATCTTCTATATATAAGTCATCTCTAATCTTCTATATATAAGTCCAAAAAATGTTTTACTTTACTTAAGTTCTCGAAAATTTCAATGCATCAAAAATCTTTCAAATTCCTAAGAACTTTAAAAGCATGCTAATATATTAAATTTTAAAAACTCTAGAAAGTTTAAAGACTCAATAGATCCCAATTCACTGCAACAGAGAGTTGAATCTTCAATTCATGGCTGTATAACTCTGTCATCATTAAAATGCAATTTGCCATCTCCTCTGCTTGATTCATTTGTCAGGAATAAAAAATACTTTTAGAATACCCCTGTTTTATATATATATATATATATATATATATATATATATATATATATATATATATATATATATATATATATATATATATATATATAATGTATTTGTATGTATATATAATTATATGCATATATTATACTTCGATCTTAGTCAAAAGGCTGGATAACATGCCTGATAAATCATAATAAAAGAACTGTTTGTTTCACAAATAAACGGAATAACAGATGCTCGATTGTTTTATTTTTAATGTTTTATCACAGATTGAAAAATGAGAATAAATATATTTTTAGTCAATGCAAGAATGTGGTGAAAGCGATAATAAAAATAACAATGAAAACAATAATGTATCTAAAGTATAATTGATAATTACGCATTGAAGCAAATACCGCAGTTTCAACAAACATGTTTAGCCAACACAAAGCAGATTCAGTTTGCTCTATCTTTAAACAATTGATGCTAAAAAACCTCGATAATTTACGACTGAAACAGAACTATTTTGGGGAATTTCAGCTGCAAAAACAAATATCAACTTCAGTTACAAAAGAAATCTATTCTCATAGTTGATTCAATTAAATATGGCCATTCTTCGGCATAATCAAGTTGACACATTGGTTCTTATTAGATCATCAAAGTTCAGTGATATTGCAGCTGATGAATTGATACCTCGAAGACGGTTGGTAACATTCAAATGCAGGTCAACTGTCTGTTTAGACTGAAGCAAGTCATTCTGGAAATTCGTCAGAATAAGATGACCAATGTTTTGAAGGTGAAAATTAAAATGGCGTGCGAGTGTGCCGAGACGTTAGAATTTCTTAAAAGTAGTTTATGTGAAAATTATTGAAATGCCAATAGATTCGTTTGATTGCTATTAAAAAATACTCAGTACAAAAAAATGCTTTTTTAGGTTGATCAAGGGAGGTGTACTACTCTCATCAGCAATTTCGATTTCCGATTTTGGATACTTTTACATCATATCGACTCAAACAGATTCAGGTCATACACTTGAACTTGAAGTGCTTTCCACCCTGACATAAAAAAAAAATTAGATAAAAACATTGCCGTTTATATTGACCTGAGCTGTCTAACCCCAACTAATCAGAATACTCCATTATACCCCGCCCCGTTCTTATTATCAAAGAATTACATTAATTAAAAATACTGACACAAAAACATGTTCAAAAGTTCCATTGACTTATTTCGACTGAATTTGTTGTGGTTTAGTTATGGAATAAAAATGTTATTAAGATGAAGTCAAGTTATATAAAAAGGACAAAGAAGAAAGATAAAGTAAGAAGATGAAGGAGGAAATGAAAATGAGGCGCGTAAGGTGTGAGCGCCATGATAAGTATTTAGTGTTTGGATTATTAATGAGTACGTATTAACCGGATAATGAAGTAAAGAGTGAGGTAAGATGTGACTTCAATTTAATATAAATAATTTAAATATGAGATTCACTGAAATTTAAAAATATGTTTTTGTATCAATATTTTAATTAGTTTGTTTATTGCTTATTGTTTATTATTTATCATCTTATCCATACATATTTGACAATGAAAACAATAATGTATCTAAAGTATAATTGATAATTACGCATTGAAGCAAATGCCGCAGTTTCAACAAACATGTTTAGCCAACACAAAGTACATATATATATATAAGAAGAAATAGTTAATAAACCATGTTAAAAAAACACTTTGAAAAAGAGTTAAAAACATATTTAATTTAAAAAAGGAAACACTAAATAAGTGGATAGTTCTTAACCTGCTGAGTTTCGAAGAATTACTTTCCTTCTCATCAGAGGGTAGGATTTAGCAAAACGCGGGATCGGATTTTGCTTGCAAAAGTATTTAATGAAAATACAAGTAAGTCATCGATCTTACTTGATAACAAAAAGGTAAGCAGAGTGAATAGAGTGAAGAAAAGAGTGATTTCACGTGAATGGATAGTCTGGTGCAGGGTAAAGTATCCAATGGCGATAAAATCCAAAAATGCAGAATCCAAGAAAATTGGTTAAATTTGATTTATATATATATATATATATATATATATATATATATATATATATATATATATATATATATATATACAGTGATGATCATATTTATTGGCACGGTAAAATAAAAGTTAAATTTTGTCTAATAAATTCTAAAAAAGGGATTAAATTAAAGAAAATAAAAAAGTATATTATGTATTTTTAACTGGCCTTTCCGATGCAGCAATCGGATTTTAGAAAAAATAAATAACAAAGGAACAACAAACATAATTGCAAAAAACCCTTGTTCAAAATTATTGGCACGATTTATTTAATAATCAATTGTATAGCCTTTGGCCTTGATTACCTTCCTCAGTCGCTTTTTATAGTTTACAACCAAGTTGTTGCACTCTTCAGTAGTAATTTTAGCCCACTCTTCCTGACAATAATCCTCCAATTGAATAAGATTCTTAGGCTTCCTTTGCATTACCCTCAATTTTAATGTTCTCCATAAATTTTCAATTGGATTAAGGTCTGGGCTTTGTGATGGCCACTCCAAAACATTAATATGATTGTCCTCAAGCCATTTCTTAGTCAGTTTAGCCGAATGCTTTGGGTCATTATCTTGCATGAACCACCAACGACGACCAAGTGAGAGCTCTTTAGCAGAGTCTTTCAGGTTTTCATCCAATATTTTAACATAATCTTCCTTTTTTATGCTACCTGTGACCTTAACAAGTCGCCCTGGTCCAGAGGCAGCAAAGGATCCCCAAAACATCAAACTGCCTCCACCGTGCTTCACTGTGGGTATGGTGTCCTTAGGCAGGAAAGCTTCGCCAGATTTTCTGTAAATATAAGACACTTTATTATGGCCAAATAACTCTATTTTCGTTTCGTCAGTCCATAGAACACGTTTCCAGAATGCAACATCTTTATCAATATGACGTTTTGCAAAGGCTAGCCTTGCTTTCAGGTGCATAGGCTTCAATAAGGGAGTCTTTCTCGGACGACATGCTTTTAAACCAGCTCTCTTCAAAACTCTACCAACTGTATGTCGAGATACATTCACTCCAGAGGTGCTCTGTTCACCAACAATCTCCCCAACAGAGATCCTTGGGTTTTGTTTTACTTGTCGAAAAATTTTCCGTTCATCTCTTGGTGAAAGAATACTTTTTCTCCCTCTACCCTCTAAACTCATAACGTGGCCTTGCGATTTAAACTTGTTTATTATGGCTCTAACAGTGGATTTGGGAAGGTGTAGCTTCTTTGAAATCTTATCATAGCCCTCCCCATTGGTATGGCATGCTACAACAAGCTTCCTGACGTCTTCGCTGTGTTCCTTAGTTTTAACCATGGCGATTGAAAATTATAATTTAGTCACTTATAATAGTTTAAATAAATCGCTATCTAAAAATTATCTGAAAAAAATTATTCACTGAATTAGCGTTAAACAAGCATAATATGGCTATAAAAAAGTTCAGAAAGCACGTAAACCGGAAATTGATTGATATTATACTGATACTAAAAGAAAAACAAAGCCGTGCCAATAATTTTGAACAAGGGTTTTTTGCAATTATGTTTGTTGTTCCTTTGTTATTTATTTTTTCTAAAATCCGATTGCTGCATCGGAAAGGCCAGTTAAAAATACATAATATACTTTGTTATTTTCTTTAATTTAATCCCTTTTTTAGAATTTATTAGACAAAATTTAACTTTTATTTTACTGTGCCAATAAATATGATCATCACTGTATATATATATATCAAATGGTTAGTGTAATAGTTACTATATATATAATATATATATATTATTTATTTTAATTAGAATGCTTATTAAGATGACTATTATTATATTATATATATTTTATTGCAGACTTTGTTCATATATATATATATATATATGTGTGTGTGTGTGTGTGTATATATATATATATATATATATATATATATATATATATATATATATATATATATATACGACGTATGAGGTTGCAACAACCCACATTTTTAAATTCATTTATGTTTTTGCCTCTAATGACTTTTCAATCCAGCAAAAGACCTGCAAACAAGGTCGCATACAGAACATGAGTGCGAATTGGCAGCAGCTGATAGCGGTGCCGTTGCCAATCGTTTTGCTCTTTCTCTGTTTTCTCTCAACTTACTTTGGCTATTATATTGAATGTTTTGCATTCCTTCAAAACACCGCGATCTCCATTCTTTACGATCACCCATTTCTTTTTCAAGACTACCAAATTATATGTTTTTTGCAGATACATTACTTATATATATATATATATATATATATATATATATATATATATATATATATATATATATATATATATATATTCATTCAAGTGGTGTCCTGCCTGATACAGACATTGACGGCTATGGTTCTCCATCTCTCTCTATCTATCTCTCTATCTCTCTCCTTCTCTCTCTCTCTCTCTCTCTCTCTCTCTCTCTCAACATTCACAAATTCATTGTTGCTCAACATTTTTGATGTTGACCAGGTGTTCAACGATCAAGTAATCCCTACAGAGCAAAGTGTTTTGATTCAGAACCCTATTCACGCTGATTCTCGAATAAAGAGTTTGATGCATTGCCATAGATTGTTCTGCAGTTGTACAGTCTTTTGCAGTTTTTTTTTCTGTCCGAGCAGTGCCCATACTGGGCGATTGTTCTGACCATTGTATCCACAGGTATCTTCTGCTCAGTACAATGAAATATGAAACCATGAACAGAATTATTTCTTTTTGCTTCTGCATTTCATCAGTTACCTGCTTTCCGTGACCTCACATTACCCTAATTGGCGGCCTAAGTAGGTTCTCGACTATGCCCTAGGATTTTCCACAGGCCAGCGGAGGGAAGGAGGATTCTGACTTTTCCTTCATCAGTAGTGCTGTTCCGATACCCAAATATATATATATACTAGCAGGGGTTACGCGGCGTTGCCTGGGTGATCGGCCGCCTTCCCTTTCCGAGGGGTAACAAAAAAAGTCACCCCTCTGGATTTACATGCTTGGTGCCGGCCTCCCTCCTTCAGGGAGAGATAATCCCCCCCCCCCCAAGGAAAAAAGTCACCTCCTCGTGGCCTCTTCGACCCCCCACCCTTGGGGGAGGCACCGGCTCCCTCCTTTGGGGGGAGAAACTGCCAAGCTCCCCCCTTTCGGGTGAGAAAATGCCAGGCTTCCCCTTTTGGTGGGGGGATGGTGGCCAGCTCCCCCTACTTGCCCGTAGGTGGGTGGAGGATCGGACGCCCTTCCGTTAGGAATCCACCCTTGGGGGGAGGTGGAAGGAAAGGGTATAGCCCCTCCCCGCTTCGGATAGGATTTAATAAACAAATAGAATTAAAAAAAAAGTAGACTCGATCAGGATCGAACACGCAAACTAACGGTTAACAGTTTAGTATGCGTACCCGAATTACTCTCTTACCTTTAATAAATAAAAAAATAAATAAAACATGTTATTTTTGAAAAAGTTAATGGTATAATGTGTGTCTAGGACGGTAGTGAACGTGTGTGTGTGTGCGTTGGAGGACAGCGTTTGTTTTCGTGTTGTGTGTACGTGTGTGCGGCTGGTTGTAATGGCGGGCGTGGTGTCGGAGGTTGGATTGTGATGGCTGGTGTAAGTTTCGTAATTTT